>NC_049989.1:11768701-11979446 GCF_000003815.2 Branchiostoma floridae | reverse complement strand
CGTTGGAGTAGCTGAACATCATGGGAAATTCCCTGACGAGGTGACGGCCCAAAACCCCCACGCCTCTACGGCGACAGTGGTGTCGTGTCTGAACATGCAGCTGCATGATCATGAGTCATGGGAAATTCCCTGACGAGATGACGGCCAAAAAACCCCACGCCTCCATACATGATCGTAAATGCGCGATTTTATTTTTACAAAAATGAATTTATGACGATTGTGAATTAAAGAAATGTGGTTTTTTTTATAATTGCAGATATGACGACAGTGAATGAAAGACATGCGGTGTTTTTTTTCGAATGCCAATATGATGACTGCGTATGAAAGAAATGCGGGATTTTTACGAATGCGATTATGACGATTGCGAATAAAAGAAATGGGGGATTGTTTACAAATGCAATTATGACGATTGCGATTGAAAAATGTGTGATTTCTTACAAATTCAAATCTGACGATTGTTAGTGAAAGAAATACGGGATTCTGTACGGATGCAATTACGACGACCTTGATTTAAAGAAGTGTGGGATTTGTTACAAATGATGACGATGGTGAATGATGAAGACACGTGGGAAAGAAATGCTAGTACATATGTAATTATAGCAGCACCCCAATGAGTCCACACAGTATAGTCAGGACCGTAATTGAACTGAACATAAAATGGACATGCAAGAGAATGATTTGTTTTTCCGGTCATTATTTTGATCGCAGCTACCAGTAGTCTACCGGAATCTGGCACCGATGATGACTAGCGTGTATGTTGGTTGACAAAGACATTGAGAAATGATTGTTTCGAATAGAAAATTTACGGGTGAGCAGTGACGCTTGTACCAAGGAGCTTCAAACTCTGGCGGCATGACAAATCCCCGGTGTGCTTATCTAAAGGTGCCCTCTCCCTGCACTTGCGTCACTGCGGGGTTTGTTCACTGCGTTACTGTTTTGCTATTTTCTCCGATATTTCATAATTTAGATATTGCGTAATACGTAAAAGTATGAAGGCGACAATTTTACGCTATATTTTGAGATGTTGACAGCAGAACTTGCAACAGCTAGACAAAGATTAGCCTGGATGTCAGACGGCTTCCAACTTCTCGGCTCAAGGGCTAACATGTAGTCTCCACCAGACTGACTACGCTGGCTGTTACAGGGAGAATACTTTGCCTGGGAAGTTTTGCTACCAGAGGCTTTGGTCGGCCGCGTAATCCCAACCTGATTTAACCTAATAGCGTGTACTGATTCCCCTGGGCAATTTCCCGATTTTATTGCCGAATTTCACGATCCCTGGACCCACGTAGGAAGGTGTCGTCTAGCCAGCATGCTCTGACTAAAGAAATTCTACAACAGACCCCCCCTCCCAGTTAAATTACAGATACGTTGATATGTTTATCTTTTTTTAGCAGAAGTGTTTTTGATGCACGTGCCTATAGAAGATTCCATCCTCACACAGGGAGGGGCAATCGTTTAAATGCAATTCTGGACAGGGTGATTATGCGAAGTCCGTTCTTTGATGAGAGGAGCTGTAATTGAACGGGTCCAGTTTACATGAAGATAGCGCTACAATACTCCATTACCCTGCGAGAGAGTCATTTTGCTAAATTTAATTTTGGACTGGAGTGCTTAGGCAAAGTCCATTTTATTTTAGAGAAAGTCTTTCTAAACCAGTGCATTTCACATGTGGGTGCTGGCCAATGGAAGAGTCCATTCTCGCACAGTTAATTTTTAGCCTGAATAAATCTCGCTTAATCTGATTAAATCTCGCTGTATAGCAGCTCGCCCAACATCCGCCGGCCCCCTAGAGGAGGGGCCAGTTACAGCCCTGGACAGCGGAGTTTGCGTTGCACAGACCAAGGAGCTTCACTGATAAAAGCTCCTTGCACAGACTAAGTTAATTTTTGGGCAGAAGGGTTATTGAACTTGTCCACTACATTGTAGTTGTCGACACATGTCACAAGAAAAGTCCATTCTCTTTTTAAAGATTCAATCAACGAATTTGATGATAATGCATAAGGAACTTCTTTGGTAACTCATGCATAGTCCATTTTTAACCAGAAGTGTTTTTAACGTCAATTTTAATATTTATGTTAATTCATCCCGCATAAATTACTCACACGCAAACCTGTATATATATTTGCTGGAACAGCTAATATTTTACTCTAGTATGATACTGTTACCGTATACCGCTATGTGAAAGCTTCATGTCAAATTTGGCCTTAATTCTTTCAACGTCAGTTATTCGCCATAGATTTCATTGTGGCCATTTTTGATCGAATCAGCTAGTTCTTCGATAAATTCCTTGATCGAATTTATGGTTGATTGTTGTGTCACACTCATAGTTGGGGCGTGTCAGCCATTTGGGTGGGAAACAAATTATGCCCATTGTTCGTCACTGGTTTGTTTAGATAGTTCCCGATCGGGTGTGAAGTCGTCAAAGGCCCACCCATAGATACATACATGTAAATACACAAGTATGCCTGGGATCCCGTGATGAATTATTCATTGTTCATTTCACAATACCGTCCAAAGTACATTGTATTGTATTGTATCATGACCTTCTGTATTGTAAAATGATGAATTTAAAGACCCATTTTCTAACAGATATTGTTATGGAAAATGGCTGTATTTTTTGTGTAGAAAATTATTTTTTAATTATTCTTTAATACAGATATTGTAAATGTTGTTGAATATATGGCAACTCAATTAATCAGTCCAAAAAGCTGTTAAAAAGCTCCTTTATCAGCCCTACTATCAGACAATCTCATGAATTCTATTTACCAATGGGGAGATAAACCCTTAATCAATTCACACATGTATGGCTTTGCATGTGTTGTTGATTTTTGTTATCTTTAAATGATACAAACAATGAAGTATTTACTGTTTGAAGAAATGCACTTGGAAAAGAAGTAAAAAAAGCCAAACATCTGCTTAGATCTTAGAAACCCTCAGTATGGATAAATATCTTGCCGTAACATATATTCCATGTTTATCATAGTATTTCCATGTCTGTTTAGTCCTTTTTTTATTTATCAGGCTTAGGAAGAAGAATATTATGTTCTGGTTACATAACTGACCCTAGCTAAAGCCTTCTGACCCAAGTAATTGCCTTTCTGAAGGATATATACTGTTAATCTGTTGCTTTTTTATTTGACATCTGATTCTAAGTGATAACCAAAAAAAAAATCATATGCATTATGCATTATGTTACTGTAGTAATTCTTTGTTCAGTGTGGCAATATTCTTGTACTTGTACAATGTATATCCATATAATTACAAGTAGAACATGGTATGGAAAATAGCAGTGTCCAGATGCAGTTTAAAATTGTTTTGTTAGATTACTCAATGTGCCCAAATGAAAAAAAAGCAGAATCCCTGTAACCTGCTACTCACCCTAATTTCTTTCAGGGCTGTAGTCAGAAATACAGCATGAGTTTTCCTAGCCTTATCCTTTCAGATGATATTTCTTCCTGTTTCATCCTATAGGAATAAGTGCAGAACAAATTGTCATCTGCAATTTCTGTGGGTTGATGTTTTTACAGATTGAGACAGAAGCAGCTGTGATCACATTCTCCATGGGCCAGCAGGATGGAGACTCATCCGATGAGGAAAACCCAACCTTTGCTCAGGCGAGACTTCCTGATACTGCTTCATCACCAGTTTTACAGAGCGTTTCTCCATCCAGCAAGGCTCTTGGGGACATCTGTGAAGAAAATGGGATATCCATTAGCCAAGAGATGGCTGGAACAGTAGAAAATTGTGTAGAGAAAGTGGAAGAAGACGATAGAAAACTTACAAATACAGCACATGAATCTTCTGCAAAAACTATGTCAGATGTTTCAGAACAGCAAAGACACAATGGTACGCTTGTCGTCCGTCCAAAGGAAAGAAGGGTCGTCGCGGGCAGTCCCGTGGACAGCGGGATCTCGGATGGTGTGTTGTCGATGGACGCCATGCAGGGGGAGGGCTCTGGGAGGTTCAACCCGTTTGATCGCGACATCGTCATCGATGAAGACAGGTTTGCCAACACCCCTCCTGAAAACTCTCCCGTCGCGAAAGAACTCCGAGCCAACAGTGGCAGTTCGGGGTCTCACGGTCCCGCGTCAAAATCCGACCGAACGTCGTCTAAGTCGAGCGATGACAGCGAATCCTGGCCAGAGTCGTGCACCACACACGACACAGACATTGACGAGGAGTTGGCGAATCTTGCGTTGGGTCTGACCGAAGATCACTTCTCCCGACCGGACGGCTACTTCGGGATGTCCCGCGTGGAAGAGCTCGAACAAGCCATCGAAAACTGCAAGGATCTAATTTTAGAGGAGCCACCGCACAGCGACAAGCGACGCAGTCTCATCAGAAAGATAACTCAGTTGCGGCTCAATCTGGTAGAAATCGAAGACAGCAAAACCGAGGAGGAGCCCAACATAAAAGTCATCCTAGGCCACAAGTTTAAGAAGAGGCAGGGGAAGAGTGTAAAGTACAGTTGCGAACAGTGCAATAACCTGATCTGGGGGATGTTGCAGACGTGGTACGGGTGTAAGGGGTGCGGGTGCCACTGTCATGGGAAGTGTATGAACCAGCTGACCAGGGTGTGTGCTGGCACCAAGTTAGGGTCGTCACAGTTAATACTGCAGATCTGTCCTGAAGTGGGCATCTCCAGGCAGAAGTACAGGTGAGATGTAGTTGTGATTGTATTACTGTTGCTATTGAGGTTGAACTAGCTGTTGCTGTTAGACAAGTTGTGAAATGTATGAAGTGGACAGGGAGCTGACCTAGGCACTCAATCAAAAGCGAGCAAGGTAAGGGGCAAGAAGATAATACATTCAGACTGAAGTATGGAAAAGGAAATTACTCAGGCATAATTGCATACAACTTTGCTGTGAAAGAACAAAACAGTTATAAATTATCAAATATATTTATGTCACAGTAGAGACTGCAATCTGTTAGAATTCTGTTGTTTGGAGTATTTTCAACTTTTTCAATTCATGTCACTTTTGATAGTAGAGTGATTTGATTCGAAATTTAGGATCTAAAAATGGGAGACCACCATAAGACATTCAGAGCATCCTTATTGAAGTCTCTGATGTGATTGTGAATTCTACAGCCTCCACACTAACATGTATGAATGTTAAAATATTACAGTCTATTGGTACATAGATTGAGGTGAAAGATTTTAAAGGCACCCTTACTGGCCTAAGCAATATTACTGCGCTAAAAGTGGAAATATTCTGGATAAGGCAATCTGTATAATATTGACATCTACTGCATTGTGTTCCCACATTTACATCATTATTTTATCATCTGACCAATTAAAAGGATATTCCTTATTATTGGAACCTCCAAAAATTAGGCCTTGATCAGAAATCCTTGTGCGACTTGTTTTCGCGCCGTTTTTAATGGCTCAATTTATAAAATAATGATGTAAATGTGCTAAAATAGTGCATCAGATGTTAATATTGTACAGACTGCCTTATCCAGATCATTTCCACTTTCAACTATATCTAATATTCCTTAGGTGGCCTTTAATCACAAACAACAAATTTTTTTTCTCCTCATTTTCTCCCACCAATCCAGATGTGGGGACTGCAGAACGCAGTTGTTCCGTGACACAGAGCTGCGACAGTGCGACTACACGGGCCAGTACTACTGCACGTCCTGTCACTGGAACGACACGGCGGTCATCCCCGCTCGCGTCATGCACAACTGGGACTTCCAACCATGCAAGGTGCGTATCTATGAAGATGTGACAATACCAACACGGTGTATTCCGTATCACATGAGGTTCCAGGCGACCCGCGGGAGGGCTGGGACCGAGGGGGATGTCATACCCACCTGAGAAAACCCGTTTTGATGCGAAATGCACCAGAAATTGAACAAATTTGGTGCCCTCGAACAAAATGTGTTGCAACAGTAATGTTCCAACGTGCGAATCAGGTATTCGAACTTTCGATGGCACTCGGCCCGCTTGAAACAGTTTGATTTATTCGAATGGAGCCTGTGTGATACGCCTTTTGAACCTGTGCGATATGGAAGTTATGGCCTAGTCCAGAACACCCGTATCAAACGTTTTCGCGTCACAGGTATGACATAACCCTAAATACCCCATTTTTAAGAACAACGGATATACTATAAGTTACCCCGTCTTATCTCCTGAAAACCCTGCCATTTGATTTATTATGATAACTAGGTCAATTCCTGAAAATTTCTTTTCAATTGCCTTAGTGCTTGAAACAAACTTTTAGGCACCTTAGTTTTGGATGAACCTTACTGTAGCTTGTAGCCTTTCTTTTCATTCTTTTCAAGCCTGAAGCAATTTTTTGTTCATTGTTTGTGTTACTCTATGCCATACCAGGTTGCCAGGCAGTCGAAGCAGTATCTCCAACTGGTGTTCTACAAGCCGCTACTGAACCCCCAGGAGTCAAACCCACAGCTGTTCAGTCGCGTGGAGGAACTCAACCACGTCCGGAAACTGCGGAGAGAGATCCTCTTGATGAAGAACTACTTCGTATCCTGTCGGGTCGCTCTGGAGGGCAAACTCCTTCTCCGGCTTAGAGAGAGACAGCACTTTGTCGAGTCTTCCGACTTGTATTCTTTAAGCGACTTGTGCGAGACTGAGAGCGGAAATCTACTTGACAAACTGACAGACATCCATGTAGGCTATGCACATCACATAAAGTTCGACTGCCCGACCTGTCGCGGGAAGGGTTTCATCTGCGAGTTGTGTGAGGATTCGGACGTTCTGTTCCCGTTTGACGTTGGCGTTCACATGTGCGAGAAGTGTTCGACGGTGTACCACAGGGATTGCTTCCCCGCGGAGAAGGATGCGTGCCCGAAGTGTCGCCGAATTTCGCAAAGAACTGTTTGATAGTTTTTACTGATGGTGTCACATTGAGTGGCAAGCAAGGTGCTAGCTAGTGTCCGTCCTTTTGTCCTTTGATGTAATTTTGCTGCTGGGAAGGACAAAAATTTTGCCTATTCTGTTCCCTGTTGCGGACAAAAATTGGCGTTAAAAATTCTAATTGAACCAAGCTGAGTCTACCATAAAAATTTTTGGGGAAAAATAAAGAACACATCATTTCAGAGGGTCTAGATTTCAAAATTTTTTGGACCCCCCAGGATCGTCTCGCCTTCAACGGGAATTCCATTCAAAATTCTTGGGACAGAAAAAAATTCAGGCTGGCTAAAACATAGCCTGTGTTTACACAAGCTCTCGCCGGCTGGGCTTAATGACCCCCTCCCCCCGAGAGGGCCGGCCGCTAGGGGCGTGATTTTAGTCAGGCTAGCTAAAACACAGGTGGCAAGACTTCTGGCATTTCTAGCTAAATGTTGTGTAAACATTGAGTACCTGACTACCCTGCTCAAAGTAATGGTCAGTGCAGCACAGGTGCCGAAAGCTTTAGAGCTGCCTTGGTGTGGCATAGGTGCCCTCCTTCACGCTAATTTGACGGTAATTATAGGCTGTCCAAGTTTCCCTCCCCAAAGCTGTCAAGGAGGAAAGCCTTGAAGCAATTAGAGGGGTTGGTGCTTGGATGGTGCTCCGATGGTGCCATTTCCTGTCACGCCGATTAACCAGTGGTCATGCTCCAACATTAGATTAACCCTGTGCCCTTTGAGGCACAGATGTCTTCTCAGTTGAAATAGAACCATTGTTTTGAAGAAACTATCTTCTTTTTCTTAAGTTTTCTTAAGTTTTCCTGGTTCATTATGCATGTTGATAATTATCTGAATGAACTTCACAAAGTTCTTGAGGACTGCATATCCCAGTTCCATCTACAAGGTAAGGTATTTCATCATTTAAGAACATGTTATATGACTATGCATTCATGGCTCCTTTACTTACTTACTTACTTATCCTCTTCATCCCGTGTGGGATATAAGGCTGTGATAAGTTTAGACTGTACAGTACTAGTAAATAACTCAGGTCTTGTGCGTGTACATCACAATACAATGTAGATGTCCTGGCATGTGCAAGAGAACATACATGTAGCTCTTACTAGTCTTAGAGTTAGACTAAGTTAGAGTCTTACAACTATTGTAGATGACTAGAAACTGGGTACTCTCCAAGCAGACTTTAAGTCTCGAAGATATTATAGTAGTAACGAATTTTACTGGTGCGCTCTTCTCATGCGCACAAGTAAAATTCCAGACTACTGGTACTACTATATCTTCACGACTCAACATACCTCTGCTTGGAGAGTAGAAACTGGTTAGGAAATGGGGGTTACCAAGCATGTTTTTGAAATTTTAAGTTAGCTGTTCAAGTCTGCAGAATTCAAGACGTTACAAAGTGGAAGAAAGATTATAATTATAGACAGTAAATACAGTCCGGCATGCAGACAGTTTTTTTCCCATATGAAAGAGAGGATTGGACGTGAACACCAGTTACAATGATTTTACTTTGGTTCCCAGGCAGACAGTGATTTTGTTCCATCCATGAAAAGGAAGATGTCTCTTGATGTTATGTTTTGTCTTTAATTACACAGTAGGTTAGCTGTCTAATCCTTCCCTCTGTAGATAGCACCCAGTGATCACAGGTGGCAATCATCAGTAGCTATAAGACCTAGTTGTTTGAAGAGCGATGGGCCCTGTATTTGATGGTAACAAGGCGTGACAAATGAGTTGTACATGAGAGCCCACCATGTGCCTATACTAAGGACTGTAGGACATTTATGGATGGGGGAGGGCCTAGCCTGGTATCCAGCCGTAATATAGCTCCTGAAGAGGAGAGAAGAGACTTGGGTACTGGTCCTGGGTCGGTTCAGCGGGGGACCCGTGATGGTTTCTTTCGTGTCTAAAGACAAACCGTCACCATTGACGGTAATAGGAGGTTGTGGATCATATGCTAATGATATGCTAACAAGCCCGTAGCAATGGAAACATGTTTTTCCTCATTCCTCAGTAGTGACTGCTTGTTTTGTGTTCTTCTATGACCCTATCAACATGCCCGGCTTGCGCTACCATGTACCAGTGCGGCGAGGACAGAAGCCTAGTTCAAGCCTGGGTATTGTCCGTCCGTCCTGTTCATGTGCCCTATTCTCTGTTGCGTCTCATACAAAGGAAAATGTGGGTAGTAAACATTAAAAACATAAACATTTTTCAGGTATAAACTGTTCCAAGGCGAAAATATGCGCCACTTTGTTTCACACGCAATATTAGTAACCTGCTCCGGCGGCCTACCACGCTTCCGCCTGCGTGTCTAAAGACAAACTGTCACCGTAGCGAATTGTCACATGACGGTATACCATTTCCAATGGTTTCCAATCAATGTAGTTGGCAGGGGTATAAGCTTATCATTAATTCCTGTCCTAAAAGCTTGAGGTCATAATTGCTTGAAATTGTGCTATCCATAGCTAGAAGACTTGGTTTGGGCAAGGAAGTTTTGTTATGTACTTGCCCCATAGGACAATTGAAAACTTCTACAATACTGGATGGAGGACTATGCAGTATATGTATGCAGTACCCAGTTTATGTAATCTTACCCTTTTTGTTGGCAGAAGTGTACTGGGAAGTGCTAATTCAATGATGCCTTTGTCTTTTCATGTTTTCTACATACATGTACTCAATAGCTGTAGCTAAGAATAGCCCTTGTTCAGGCTGATTCCTTGTCCAAGTTGGTACAGGCACCTAGCCCAGGCCCTCTGCTCTGCTACTTCTATTGTAAACAGCTTGGCCTAGAAGCTGAGACTGTATCATGTGACATACCTAGGGCTGAGTCATGTGACTGGCCTAGAACAGCCACTAGTTAGGCATACATGTCTGAACAAGTTAGTCAATTTGAGTAGTGTGTTGGACATGGGCAACTGTTACAGTACTTTCACTCCGTAGAGAAATCTATTTGCTGGACTATTACATAAAGCTGGCTACTGTCCTGAATGTGAACAGCTCAATTAGGGATTGAAGACTTCAAATAAGCAGATATCAGAGTGTGAAATACAGGAATTTAGGGAAAATATCACTTGTTGTCAGTTTTATTAGTTTACAACAACCCAGGCCCAGCTTGCAGCCTGTGCCTCTAGACACGTGGTAACCTCGTACCCACCCCTATTTCCGCCTGGCACTCAGTTCTTCATTCTGCTTCTTGTCCGCGGGGAGCGATGTCAATTGTGTTCTCGCTTTTCAAGTATTTCTGTTTTCTGCGATGGCGAAGCCGAAGGTTTGCTCTGTGTGTGCATTGCCGGTCAGGGGACGGTATGCACAGATGGGGATAGTGTACCGTTGGTCTTTCGCTAGACACCGACAATGGCTCAGACAAGCGCAGCTTGGCGGACAGAGTCTTCCGTTCCCTCAAGAAACTCAAAACGAGACTCAAAGCAGAGCCATGGAGTTGACCAAAGGGCTAAGGTTAGCAAGGAGGAATGTGCCCTCACCACAAAGGACCTGTGCGAGGAATTCTGTTCTAAATTTCACCACCCAGATATCAGATTGAATATGTTAACTAGAAAGGTAACATTTGCAAGCAAATACAGAATGTTACCTTCACATGGTCTAGCCAAGCATTTCTACCTGGAAGGGTAAACTGATTTAGTTGAAGATGTTGACACAGGATAAGTCAAGAAGGTACAAATAAATGTTGATAATTTTTGATGTGTAACGTTGTGCATCTTGAATAATGAATCCAACGTTCAATATTGTTCCAAACAGGGTTTCTCATCATCATCTCATCTCAGTCCCATAGCTACAAGCCACAGGGGCAGTCTGTCCACAAAGGTTTCTGACGGTCGTCAGCATGGTTTACTCGACGAAATTTAGCGTGGAGGGTCATAGCCTAGGAATTTTTTTCGGCTTGAGGGAGGGCCAGGGAGAAATTTCTTGGCTTGCGGACAGAGAGCCATGGAAAAAAACTGGTTTCCTTCAACAATATGTATTCAAATGTTAAAAAATAAAGCTTTGAATCACTCGGGAAATACATTATATCTGACTTGGTGCAGGAGGCACGCCGTGAAGTTCAGTTGATAACATAAGAATAAGTTAAATTTTGTGCTATTCGTCATTATTGACAGACAAACTCTGCGCGTAAGTATAGGCAAATTTTGCAAAAATCTGTAGAACATCAGCGGATGTTTGCAGATGGTGCTGACTTAGATGATAATTCCTAACGCCCGCCGGCGGCGAGAGAGAAGCAACTGGTCGAACCCAGTTGCGCCCCTCCCCCTACTGTTCTGGTCAGTCGCATTGTGCTAGCGTTGATGTTTTTGTTGTCATTTTCTCAGCCCCGACTGTCAGTTATTGCTACCATAGAAGTAAGGTAAATAAAAAAATATGTGAATTTAAATGTGTAAGGTACTTTCAAAATAGTCTCCGGTAAGCCGATCGGACCTCACATGCTTGCGTTCTGTATGGGGGCGTGGCGCTACATGAAAGGTGACAAATAGGTTTGCTTTTGATTCTTTAATTAATTGATTATAAAACATGGACCAAATCTACCGGTGTCAGGCATGCTGCACCAAATGTAGGCTGGCCGTCTATAAAAATTAAGTTGTCGAAGATATTTCCCAAAAGGGAAGGCAGAGATTTGTTGATGTTGGCGGTGTTGTTTTTTTCGTAATGATTTTCTTAGTCGGACCATCGCAAACAGTGCATTCAGTCCCTTTCCCCGTGAAAACATCAGCTAGATTGTGCTAGATACAGACTCACATGAGACAAGAAGTACACACAGTCACAATTTTATTGTCAAAAGGAAGCCAATATATTATAGAATTGAATTCTCGTTTCTGTCTCCTTGAATTAGACTAACTTCTGAAGAGAGCAAAATTGGTGTTCAATCAAGTGCTTAAGCCATAAGGCCATGTTGATTTGATTATATGGATGACATCCTCTGGGATCTCCAAAATTGATGCGAGCGAGCCAATAAAAAAAAGTTTGGCCAAAAAAAAGTTGGCTTCAGTATGAAATCAATGTGGCCAGGAAGGTTGAACATACGACTACAAACACATAGTATGGTATACCAACAGTTAGATGTTGCGACCAGTACATCATACGTGTGTAAAACATTTTTTTTCGTCTTGGAAAAATTTAAAAAAAAATAGACCTGAAAAGAAAATCAGATGAACGGGTTTCACCAATTACAAAATGGACACACTACTAGTATGTCGGCACGTGTTTGGGGTCATACCGGGCCAAGAAGACAACAAAAGCGAAATGAGTAGAGGTTATAGTCACTTGTACCAAGTTTCTACAGTCAAAGATACAGAGACAGTTAGCCTTTATTACATGAAGATGGGATTTTAGAATGCCAGTGGTAGTCCAATAATCCACCAAGAGATTCCTTTGTAGCAAAATTGACCAATTACCATTGTTTTGCCAGTTCTCAAGTCTCAAAAGACAATCAGGTCCAGGTTCAGGTTCACCTGGAAATGATCCTCTGGACCTGAACTTACTATCCTGAATTTACTGGTACAAACCCCTACCAATAATACTTTTTTCTTTCTTTCTGTCCTTTCACATCTTATTCTTTGACTTTTGATTTATTTTGGCATTCTATGGCATCAGTTATCTGTTTTCTGATACTTTTTTTTCAATCTACGGAATATTTGTGCTCATTTTACAGCTGCTTTGCACAATTTACTGTGTGGTCCAAAACTTTTTTTTTTTTGGAAATGGCCGAAAATTGGTGCGAGCGCGGATGTCATCCATATAATCAAATCAACATAGCCTAAGTTGTAATAACAAGGCTATTCCATTCTTAGACTGTGACTGTACTCCTGAGTATAGCATCCGGGAGGTATTCTACAATAGTCCTTGCTATGGGTGGACGGGTGTTGTAATATTTATTATGTAGTTACAGAATGGCATTTGGTCCAATATTAAAGAGGTTGGATGGAGGATTGGTGTCCTTATACATTGTAGTTACATAAATGTATTTAAGTTCGCAGGGATTTAATTTCACGGTAGTGGGAAAAAAGGACTTTTCACTGTGGTTTTCAATTTACGGTAGCACCATGCACTGTAGTCTCTTACATACAGCCATGGATAAATGTTCGCGGTGGTTTTAAGTTTGCGATGAAGTTGCCACCACAAAACCGCGAACATCAAACCAGCGCGAACGTTTCTGCATTTGCAGTATAATATTCTCACCACATTGAAGTTGCCTGGAATGATCATGAGTCTTGTTTGTCCTATTGCGGTTACACTGCCCCACACCATGACGCTGCCTCCACCACCAAACGATGAAAGTTACTCTTGCCGTGTCAGAGTGTGGTTCATCTTGCCACTTCCACGTTTTGATTCGGCCATCCAACTGTCAAAACTGCAGATATACTGTACTCAAATGTGCTAAAACAAATTTGTATATTCTGTATGCCAAATGTGACATGAAAGAAGTTTTTATTGAATCTGTGCTGACACACGCACCAAAACCAACAGAACAATACAGTATTGAACACAAACAGGGAAGATTTGGGCATTTTTTTTGAGACCCACAAGCTGGCTTGGCAGTTGTTTCATCAGTTGACAATCATGATAAGTTTGATACCATAGAAAAGGAAATCACGCAAACCTTCAACTGATTGAAAAAAGGAGAAGGCTCACACGAGTTGGTATGTTATATAAAATTCAACATGGTTCAGCTCAGTGCAATGTTATTAAGAAACATAACGGGGGCCGCCCTAAGATTCCTGCTTTTTTACGAACTCACGGCGCTCCATCACTAGCTATAGTTGCCAAAGAGTGGTCAAGTTTTGATCAATGAATTTTTAACACATTCATCTAGAGACCATACTTGAATAAGGAAGGCATCCATACTGTCCATGAACCCTTCACCCTCCGCGTTACAAGTGGCAAACACCGAGGACGTTATCGTGAATATAAATTCCGATTTTGAGCTGCATTGGACAGTGCGTCCTAATTTGCCCCGCTTTTGAAATTTGCTCTCTTCAGAAGCTGGTGACCAATTTAGACAAAAATTCTGATTTTATGATATATTACCTTTCTTTTGACAGTAGAATTGTGATTGTGTGTGCTTCTTGTCTCCCGCGAGGAGCCGTAGCTAGGATTTTGGTTGGGGGGGTTCTTTTTAGTACTTGTGGGACCATCGAGCGCCGCGTGAGCTGCCTAGGGGGGTCCGGGGGCATGCTCCCCCGGGAAAAATTGAAATCTTAACCCTCTGAAACGCCATTTCCTGCATTTTGAGGGGCTAAATTCGCTGGCTAAGTTTAATGGAATTTCTCTTAAAATACACAAGGTTTTTGGCATAAGTCTTTGAGGCCGACTCCCCCGACATATTTTCACCATGTCCGATACCAAAGGCGGGAGGCGTTGCAATGGAGTCCGGGGAAATTTTGAAATCTGGACCCTCTGAAAAGCCATTTCCTGCACTTTCTGGGGGCAAATTTTGCTGATAGACTCACTAGCATTGAATGAAATGTCTATTGGTGAATAATGCAAATCAGTCATGCCTTTGAAAAAAATCTTGGACATGAAAAAGTGGACCTTTGAGCATGAAAAAGTGGACCTTTAAGTGTGAAAAAGCGGACCTTTGAGCATGTGGGGGGGTTCTTCCGAACCCCCCGAACCCCCCCTGGCTACGGGCATGAGGAGGGCTAAATCTTTCACAATCTAGGTCGTGTTTTCACGGGAAATTGGTGAAATGCACTGAATGCGGCGGCCTGACTAACAAAATCATTACGAAAAACGACAACGCCAAAATCTGTGCACGTAAACATATTCGACATCACTCTGTGAAATTTCATTTTTATAGACAGTACGAATCATTTGTTATAGTAACAATTCTTTTGGGCGTTTGCTCGTCTGCCACCTGCGGGGCCATGCCAGCAGGTTTTACCTTGGGTGGGGTAACCGCTATTTGTTTCCCATGGGCCTACATTTGTGGTCATATGAGTCTCAACAATTTTCTAATTATTGTCATGCCATAAGTAATAGTCTTTCGAAAATAGTAATCAGTAACATGTAAAAGTATGACTGACTAAGCACAAGCAAGGGAGCTAGCTACATTGTATCCTTGATGTAATTCAATGTTTTTCCTTTGATGAGTCACTGATACACAGGAAACTCTACCCTAACATGAGTTTCCATGCCTCATTCATCCTGGTCCTGTCACAGACCACCTTGTCTTTCCTCCCACACCAGAGGTCCCCCACATGTGCCCAGGTCATTACAGTACCAGGTACTGTAGTCACTTGCAGACAGAAGCTGATTTTGTTGCGCGACTTTCCTTCAATGTCTTGAGGTTGCCATTATGGAAATGGATTCATGCTCTGAAAGCTGCCAACACGCAAGAGTTTGTTTAGAATCTGACTTCAGACAGTGTCGTGTTGAGTGGTAAGTTGTTTATGTAACTCTATTTTGGTTGATGAGCCCAAGGAATCAAAATGTACTGAATCAGATGTTATATATAAATATGATAGTCATGATTCTTATAATGCAACACAGATGCTTAATATTCTGTCTACAAATATATTATGATGTACGAAACTAATTCATGTGTCTCAAATTTACTGAGGTTCTAAGCCCTGGAATCAGTCTTGAAATAGAGATGGACCTGCATAAATACAGTTGCCCTGAAATATTTGAAACATTTATTAAAAAAACTTCATGTTTCTCTCAAAATACCAGGTTGAAAGAACACCTTCAACTTGCAAATGGTACTCGGATTGAATGTGCTGAAATAAAACAACAGCTTCATCAAGCTTTTGGTTACACTAGTGACCCAGAACTAGGTCATTCCATCAAGGACGCTTTTCCAGATGTCAGGCACAAGAGAATTAGAGTTGGAGGGAAACAAAAGTACTTCTACTGTGGCATACAGTGGATGGAGTTTGCTGCACATTCTGCTGTTCCTCAAGATCCACATGTGGAAGAAACAGAGAACACAGTTGCAGAAGGAAGCATCATGATGGAGCAATCTCAGAACCATGACAATCATTGTGTAGAAGACAGAAAGTCAACGAGTGCAGCATCATGTGGATCTTCAGCAAACATGGAAAGCAGTCCTCACAGCTATTTACCCCCATTTGCCGACAGCCCTGAATCAGTGAGGTCAGCGGGAATACCCAGCACAAGAAACACTACAACAACTTTGGAGGGTCAAAAATGCTATATACCAGACTATGGCATGAGTACTTTGAGAATGAGAAACCTCCAAAGAAAAGTTCGCGTATTGCATGGTCAAGTACAGACATTCTTTGACAACACAACAACATGCATCATAATTGACAAATTGGCACTAAGTAAAGGCTTGATGCTGGGTGAGACAGTTGATGACCTTATGGACAAACTGAGGGAGAAAAATGTACCTGTGATCGATGTTGCTGACCTAAGCCCCATTAGGAGACTTGAATTTGACTAGGAAAGCCTTCAAATACGTCTCTATTTAACTATCTTTAACCATAACACTAAGAGTTCAGACTTAGATGTGAATTATTCTAAAAACAAAGTTAAAAGTGGTGTGGCCTTTACTCTTTCCGTCTCTTCAGTATTGTGACGGTGACCTATTTATAAGGATGGTTGAAGGGAAAGCAGAGCGATGGACATCCAACAACAGAAGGGGGTTATGATTTTAATGTAGGCATGAAATTCTATAGTTTTAATTTAGTCACTCCAGATCATCTAAGTTTGTTTCATAAGTAATATAACAGGGGCTACTAGGATGTGACAATGGTACAAGTAAAGTTACAAGTACATGTACTTGCTGCCCTTGAATCCTACATTTCCTCCACAAAACGGTTCTCCAGTTAAACCACTCAGTCACCAATCTATACTGTAGCATCGCATCTGTTACCTGTACATTTATGTTCTGTTATCTGTAATATTCCAAACCTATCAAGTTTAACTTATGTTCTACTCATTAAATATTGTTGTAACAGTTTCATTTGAAGTATGATTGTATTCAATGAGTAGTGTAAAATGTATGTACATGAATGTGTTGGCACTTTATAATCTCTATATCACAGCTATTAAGCTGCCTGCGTTTGCCATGATGTACGTGCATGTATTGCATTGTCTGCAATCTAAATGTAGTCAGTATTTAAGTCACAATATGATGCTGTAAAAATTGACTTTATACATTCAAAGTCACCTGATTATAAGGATACTTCAAATAGTGTAAATTGTATTAGATTGTATAGCATGAAACTTTGAAAGTAACTCTACTCAACTTTACCCCTGTCGGCAGTTATTAGATGCTCAGACTGTTTCTAGAGCCGATACAGCCAAACTCCAGCCCAACTCCCTGGGCTCTAGATCTAGGACCAACATGCCCCAAGGAAGTTCTGTACAGCAGGCCCCCTGAGTAGTTCATGAAGCATGTCCAGATGGGGAGTTCAGATAACAGTCACACACCCCCAGTTCATGGTACATTATATATGGAAACATGAATGCTGGCATGCAAGGAAGTTATGTGACATCAGAGTATTCTTTAATTTACACAACCAGTTTTTCTCACCTGCTGACCTTTCTAATATTGTCTGTCAGACATCTTCCTCAGACAGAGCTTCGAACTGGAGTTCTGCTTCTTGTCGCTATATGTAGCCGATGTAGGAAGCAGTATCTAGTTAGAAGCTCTGATGAAGAAGTCTGACAGACATCTAAACGTCAGCAAGTAAGAAAAACTGGTTGTATAAAAGAATAATCTTATGTCCTAGTATGATTTACCAACTGGATAATATTATTTTTCCAGTCAAGTTATGTGTTGAAAAAGGAATGACTCAATTTAAGGTCACTATTAAAGTAGGGTGGTAGAACCTTAGAATAATGCTGATAATTCAACCCTCAGAAATGGCATTCCCCTTAAATTCATCCCACCCCCTTGCATGACAAATTAGGCCCTGTTTTTAAGGCCCAACTTACACATTTCTCTCCCAAATTAGAATAATAATGTGATTGAGTAAGTATGCAGACCTTTTGGTTTTCATATAGACTGAAGGGACCTGTATGAAATAAGGATGGAATTCTTCAGACAATTTCCTGCTAATTATAAGTAGTTAATAATTGTATGCCAACTATAGTTAGTGCAGAGTCCCCTCTCTTAATAAAATAATTACATAACCTGCTTTACAAGCTCACCCGTAGCAAACCATCAGTCCTGGAATGCCACTGTCAGTGGCTGGATAGGCACTGACAGAGGCATTTCAGACGCAAATCAGCAGAAGACCTCCACTGACAGGCCTGCAATACGTCTGGCAAGTACAAATCGGGCTCTGCACTGATCTGGGACTGTCTTGACAGGCCTGAAAGCGCTTAGGACTGTCTTGACAGGCCTGAAATACGACTGTTGATGACAGTCCCACCACTGTCAGCCATGGCAAATCAAAATCTTGTATTAATTAGGCATTTAGCGAATCAGATGCCAGCTCTTTTAATTGGCTGCAGGCCCAGGGAAGTTTGAATTGAGACAGTTAGGTTTTGAGCTCAGCTAGAGAAGGACAGCAGGGATATTTACTCTGTATCCAGGCCTTCATCTCTCAGACTTTGCAGCTTGGAAAGGAGATTGATTGCCATAACTATTGTTTGGAAGTACTGTGGATGTGGGGGGAAGTGTACATCATGTTTCTGAGGTAAGATATTAGTGACAAATGGCCACATTTTGAATTTTGACAATTGTTGGGAGGGGGGCATGGCAGACTGTGCTATAGACTGGGTGCCTTAAACAAATAGGTACAGAATTAACAATCATGTACATTTGTGTACCGTCAGTTGTTGTCTTGTTCTTTAAGAGACTTATTTGGTTGTGGTTTCAGAACTTCATATTATAAGCATTTTAAACTTGTCAAATCAATGACAGAGAATTGACGATGCCCCATTCTTGTCTATAATGGTCTTTCTGCTTCAGTTACTTTTTGAAGCATTTTGCAGTTGCATAAATTTCTGTACTCTATGTAGATAGAATCTAGTTAGCCAAAATCTTTCTATTGTTCAGTTTTTGTATAATTTTTACCTCCAAAATCTAGTACATGAGCAGAAGTGTTTTGTTATGTAAGAGCAGATCTACGACTGTCAGCGACTGTTTTACGTCTGTCAGCCTCTGGGAATCCACGACTGTCAGTCATGATTCAACGACTGTTTTACGACTGTTCTACGACTGTCAGCCACTGGGAATCTATGACTGTCAGTCATGATTTAACGACTGTTTCTACGACTGAAAATTTGCATATTTTGTGAATAATTAGTGGCTGATACAGTGCACTGACAGGCCCTGATCAGAGGCAAAACAGTGCTGTCTGACAGTCACTGACAGTGCCATTCCAGGCCTGATAGTTTGTTAAGGGCATTCTGCCAACCAGCAAAGTGCACTGATTTTCACTTGTCTGTTCATTTCCCAGGGTCTCAAAGTCACAATGAGGAAACATCCAAAGAAATTCCTCTGTAAGTGTAAATTAAGTAAGTTGAGTGCAGGCAGCTCTGTCAGGTTTAACCCCTATTTCACGGTATATTACACAGGGCACTGTAACCCAGGCTGCAAGCTTAACTTTCTCAGAGCTGAGTCACATCTGATATTGATAAAAAAAAAAGGAGTTCACAAAAAGGTCATGACTTCTCTGGATAATTTCTGAATCAGTTCCTACTTTTTTGGCCTGCATCATACCGGTACATGCTTGCTGTAGAAGCTAACAGATAAGGGGCAGTATATATTCCAGCCCACCACTTTTGACATGACAAAAGTCAACAAAATCAGTGTTACACAATTCTATCTGTTGTCTATATACACAGAGCAGTTGTTGGCCTGCAATTTTACCTACAATTCATATTATTGTAGCATACTTTCTTGTTTTACACATCAGCTTTAAGTTGAAAGTTGACACAGCATTGAATGACTTCCTGTTAAATTACAATATATGCCTATGATAAACACAAGAAACACCAGAGCAGGCCAAAAAAGAAAAAAAATCATGGCATAATCACGTTAAAACTGTATCATAACATATGGGGTGACATCAAAACACTTATAGACTTTTAGTTTTTAGAACCTACTGTAACCACAAACATTGCTAAAAATCTAGTACTAGGCTAAAGGTAGGAAATACATTGTACCAAATTCTGCTTTACAATGAGCTATCCATGAAGCACCTAGGCCCATCCCTTTTATTTTTGAAATATTTTCTCGCCTTAACACATTTGTTGCCTACTTCACTGCTGATACTCATTTCCGTGCAGTTCGGGTACTTGGTGAGGGTTGCGGCTGAAAAAAAAGGACTTGTTAGCATTACGTTTTAATTTGGTGCTGATAAACTAATATTTTACTGATAAGAAACTACAGATGTATTGGACAATGCTCAATGTGAAAGAAAAAAAATATATACCTTGAAAAGCAGCATTTATTTGTATGCCGTTAACATTGTTATCACATGCAAAGTACATATACAACCCAAAAGGAGAGTGAAAAATTCAACATGACATTGGACAATAAACTTGTAATTTTACATAAACATTTGTGTGTTATCTGAGTGTGTTTCATTGAAGTTATAGCATTGCCTTCTTTGAATTATCAGATACTACTCACAAACAATGGCTCCCATGATGTCCTGGTCTAAAGCTGCATATCCGTTGGATCCTCCTCCTTTATAATTAGACACAGCCAGCACCTCCCTCGTGAAATAAAAATCCATCAACTTCTTCATGTAGGCCTTAGGACTATTTCTCCCAGTCAGTTCTGCATTGAGCAACTGACTGGGAAAAATGACAACTCCATAGTTCCCTGACCCCAGTGGGACGGGTGACTGCACTGTGTTCTGAAAAAAGAAATGAAACTTCTACATAAAAATTATGTACTTGGTTTGTACATTCATTTTCTAACATCACAAGAAGCAGTTTTGATGTAATACCAGGTCTCATAATGCACATTGTTTTTTTTTGGCCTATCTCATTTATTTGCAGTCGCAGCGGATGTTATCCATTCAAGTGTTTCTTTCTGTGGTCTTATCTTAGTGTAATCAGAAAGAAAGTAGAAAGTACATTATTTTAGAACACAAGATTTTCAAGGTGAAAATTTTAATTACCAGAGGGGTCTGCAGTGGGTACTTGAAACGCCTGGTGGTTTCTGCATTAGTCGTCAGATTGTTGATTTGGTGAAGGGGTGATCGGAGACTGCTGTTAAACTGAGGGGTGGATGTGGCTGGTGAAGAGAACTGCAAAGGGCGATGGACGGGAGTAGTGTTGAAGGAAGGATCAGTTGAGATGGGGGAATAATCAAGACCAGGTTGACGTGGGGGCAACTGTTCTTCTCCATACCACGTGGGCTGTACAGGACCCCAAACTGTGTGCTGTACACGACCCGGGCCTGTGTGCTGTACACGACCTGGGCCTGTGGGCTGTACACGACCCGGGCCTGTGGGCTGTACACGACCCGGGCCTGTGTGCTGTACACGACCCGGGCCTGTGGGCTGTACACGTCCCGGGCCTGTGGGCTGTACACGACCCGGGCCTGTGGGCTGTACACGACCCGGGCCTGTGGGCTGTACACGACCCGGGCCTGTGGGCTGTACACGACCCGGGCCTGTGGGCTCTCCATTCTCCTGCTCCGTGGCCTCTCCATTCTCCTGTTCCGTGGGCTCCCCATTCTCCTGCTCCGTGGGCTCTCCATTCTCCTGCTCCGTGGCCTCTCCATTCTCCTGCTCTATGGGCTGTACAAGACCCAGGCCTGTGGGCTCTCCATTCTCCTGCTCCATGGGCTGTACAAGACCCAGGCCTGTGGGCTCTCCATTCTCCTGCTCCGTGGGCTCTCCATTCTCCTGCACCGTGGGTTCCCCATTCTCCTGCTCCGTGGGCTCTCCATTCTCCTGCTCCGTGGGCTCTCCATTCTCCTGCTCCGTGGGCTCTCCATTCTCCTGCTCCGTGGGCTCTCCATTCTCCTGCTCCGTGGGCTCTCCATTCTCCTGCTCCGTGGGCTCTCCATTCTCCTGCTCCGTGGGCTCTCCATTCTCCTGCTCTGTGGGCTCCCCATTCTCCTGCTCTGTGGGCTCCCCATTCTCCTGCTCTGTGGGCTCTCCATTCTCCTGCTCTGTGGGCTCTCCATTCTCCTGCTCTGTGGGCTCTTCTCCAGCAACATTCTGTAGATTGGTAACAAACAAATGGAGTCAATATTGTAGAATTGTGGTAGAATGAATGTCTAAAGATATCATCACTGTGGTCATTTTCATGCTAACCACATATGGTCAGTCTTTCAGTTTCATCTTATTTGAGCAATAGTTTTTGTCATTTTAGATGGACAAACATTATAAAACACAATACATTTACTGATAGTACCTAAGGTACAAAATAAGGTAGAATTGTGTAAATTCTCAATTTGATGTTTGGTGTGTATTGATTTTCCTTTTTGCTGTGTCCCTTGTCTACATGCACCGTACATGCGTGTTAAGAGAACTTACCATCAACTGCAACAGCTCATCGGCAGAACCATTCATGGCAGCTTGTCTATGCTTGGCAAGGGCAATGTCGTGAGGTGTCGGTGCCTGTACGTGGTTAACAAGTTTGATCATTATACAGCTATGATTGCATGTAGTTTTCTATTCTTTATTTGTAACTATGACATTGTGTCCCAAGGCCCCAGTCTATGGTTGATTGATTGCGAAAAAGGAACTTTGTTGCTTACCAGAACTTGATATGAATATCAAATAACATTTACTGACTCAAAAAACTAGTCGTTACTTTTAAACCGGTAAGGCTTAGGTCACATTTCCAAACCGGGGCCCGGCCGGAATGCTTTAAGGAACGGAAAATTTAAAGATATGTCTAGAAATATACATAAATTATGCCCACGAATCTTATGTTGACGACGTCTTGTGTAGTTTGTTGTCTTTTATATCATACTTTTCGTTCCCGAAAGCTGCCCGGCCTGCGTTGGAAATGTGACGTAGGCCCATTAGTCAAGCATCAACTTGAAGTCTATAGGTCCATTGTAGAAGAAAAAGTTTGCTAAAGCAGGTTACTTGTCACAACCCACCGTACATGCAAGTTTCATGCTGTCTGTCTTCAAGCAAAAACGTTCGCATAGTTTGGGATCTATAAGTGGTAAGTGCCATCTCCGTAAGAAATTCTACGAAATCCAATGGATTGGGGAGCACGCAGACACACTGTAGCATTTCCTAAGTACATGCTGAACTCTCTCTGCTTTCTGGTTGTGGATTCACACCCCGTAAGAACCAGTACAGACAACACGCGTACTCTCATTAGATGCCATTGAGAGTGAGTAAGGAAACCATATGTAAGCACCACGTGCAAGTTCGGCCTGCATACGGTAACATGGCAATCGCACGGAGATTGTACGTTGTAAGCACATAAACTCACGACTTGCACAACAAATGTTGCAAGCAACTCCTGTCAGGCAAATTGGCATGCACATACCTACACATAGCCCAACCTTGCAAGTACCACGCAATTATATACATGTACTCCATCCTTTTGCCTGTCCTTCCCCATGTTTAGCCGTGGCATCCCAAAAAAATTGACCTAGGCTTACTTAAGCTACAATAGTAATCATGCCACTTTGTTCAATTTGCATGACCACATAGTAGTACCTTCTTCTTCTTCTTTGTACTTTGGTCTTTGGTCTTTTTGGTGGCCTGAAGCAAGAAAAAAAATCTATTAGTCAATTTATCAACCTAGCTTGACCAGTCTGTAATGCAAGCATTAAAAACAAATCACTTGTACCCATTAAAGTTGGAAGAAACTGATTAGTGATCTTTCAATATTCATGGACAGACTGATGGACAAAATGTACCAGTGTCATCAATGTTGTCAGATATGACAAGGACAAATATATGACTACATACCTCATCATTGGCCTTAGTTGACGTCCGTTTTGCTCCTTTTTTACTTTGAGTTCTCTCTGCAGCTTTCTGTAAAGTGGTATAGTAGGAGAATGTAACATTCAATTTACACTACTGTTTTTGCCTTCTTAAATTTTTGTGACGGGTCAGTTCAACTCATGGACAAGGCCACCTGACCACTTCCAAGGTGGAAACAGCATTTTTTCATCCGCACATACAATGTACAGTATTCCCAAAATCCCAATCCCCCACTAGATTGATCTGAGAGCCATTACACATGGACAACTGACTGTACTCAACAGGTGTTTTTCAGTCAAGAACACCTACATGCCAGGAAAGCAATACATGCTTGTATGATTAAGCAGTCAGGGCACAATGCAAACTTTTATCTACATTCTTTCTCTTAATGAAAAACATCAGAAACAAAATAACATCATACAATTTTCATATACATGATTTAAAGCCATTCACTATTTAGGAATGTGGCCTGGTATGAGACTTACCCCCTTAGCTTTGTCCTTGCCATCATGATCAAGTTTCTTGTCAAGACTTAGACCAAAGGAAGATGCCTCGGAGTGATCCCCTGAAAAATAAAAAAACTTTATTAACAGTTGATACAAACCTTTCTATCCAGCCTTGAAAAATATTCATCCCATCCATCCCAAAATATTAATGTGATGAAACTGCTGAAAATATATATTTGGCAAACAAAAGAAGCTCGAGCTCAGTTTTATGTTCAGCTTTTTAGTCAAACTTTATGTCTACATGGTTCAGGTTTCTTAGACATGTACAGGGCTGTAATACACGAATAAAATAAGTTTAAATGAAAAAGAAAATGAACTGAGATGACTTAATGATGGAGCCCCCACCCCACCCCATCAAACACTAATACATATAGCATGGCCTTTTTAATAATTTTAATAAAAACATTTAAATGTATGATTACATCAGTTGCCAAAGGAGTTCTGTATACTTATTTATGAACAATTGCACTCAGGTGTTGACGTCATCGGCTTATCTCAATCTGTTTCTAATCAGGCAATTGTAAATGAGGTACAGGTAGGTTTCTTTGTAGTTGATGCTACATTCAGAGCTATGTGCATCATTATATAATTACGGACATTACAATAAATAGCAATGAATAAAAATGTAAATGCATACTACAATTTGTAAGCACAAACCTGTAGTGCTGAAGAGCACAGTTCCCTCATGCTCCCCATCCTTGTCAACTACTGTGACCCGGTTGCCAACTTTGGCAACCTCTCTCCTGGTCTTCCCTTTTGGGACAACCACTCTCTTGGCATCGCATACCAAGCCTTTTGGCTTGCCATCCTCTCTTGTCTTAAAGAGGAGATACAACCATTTTGGATCTGGTGATTAAATAAACAGTACACATCAGTTTAACTACATGCAAAAAGACGTGTTTGTTAGATTTGAAAGTAAAGGTAAGCACTGTGTAATATTTTTGGCCCACAAACTATCATCAATTACCATAATACCGCCACTAATCATAATACCGCCAAATAAATTATCGATGAATTTAAGGAGATTTAATAGTGCAGCTGAAATTTCCGCGGTATGCACACTTCAGACATCCACGTGTTCAGCACATTTTTAAAAAGGCTTCAATAGCGGTTACATTCATCACCATATTTGTAGACAATAATCACATGTACATGTGCTCACGGCACAAGACGAGTATGATTCAACAGCAATCTTGAATTTAGGTTGGTGACCTACATTTTGTACAGCTGGTGTAAAAGTGTGAGGAACCTTTACATAGCCCAGGCCTACGGTTGTTACGGACAAAATTGAACGTACGCCACCATTTGCCCGCCATTTTTTTATCACTACACTAGCCGTAAAGATTTATTTAGTGGTTGTGACGGACCAAAGTTAAATGAAAGTTTTTGACAGTATACGTCCGTTTTCTCTTGACTTTCTGTATGCTCATGCAGGTTTTTGTATGAAGGTACATAGCGACAGTTGATTGTGCTTTGTTTCCTTCTGGCGGTATTATGTATCATCGTAGTGGCTATATATCACAACTTGTAAACGCCATCCAATGCATGTACATGATTTGATATAGTTTGTCAGAACATTATGAGGGATTTCGGAACATAGGGATTTTGGAACATAGGGCTTGAAACCACTTGAACAGACTCAAGAACAGTAATTAAAAGAGATCAGAGCCCATGTTTCTAAATCTAAATGTTGGACACACATGGTACATGGTACACTGAAATCAAGCATCTCAACTTTCAAGACAAGTAAAAGAACAAAAACTTACCCTTGTAATGAAGTCTAGTTGACATAGTTGAAGTGGAACTCCAAAAAAAAAAACGAGAAAAGTGTGATCTCCCAGAGACTTCAAAATGGCAGGTCTGCACTGTTGCAGCAAATACACACACAAATTTCCCGCTTTTTTGTTGAAGCTAATGTGGGCCACATGTGTATTTGCATGATGTAAAACCAACCAATCTCCAGCTCCTGCAGGACGAAGGCCAGTGAGTCATGCCTGGTGAATGTGAGTAATATGTCAAAGGGGACAACCATGTCTAATCTAGTGGGATAGATTTCATGAGCACATGCACAGATCTCAGTACTGAGCCCATTTGTCCTGAGGATTCAGAAGTAGTGACCTCAGTGAAATGTCTACTTGTAACTCAACATCATGGAGGTCCTGGAAAGTAATTTGGATGATTTGGAGCGGAATGATTTCTCAGATGAATGTGGTGAAGACTGGGACGAGTTAGAGGAAAATCGTGAAACCTGCACAGAGGCAATTTCCTGGTTTCGATCTGAGGACAGCAAGGCCCCAACATTAGTGGACAGGCTAGAACAGTTGCCACTCTATCCTGGATGTCAGCTGAGCTATGGAGAAAGTATGCTGCTGGTTATGGCGTTCATCCTATCTCACCACCTCAGTTCAAGTACAACGGTAGACCTCCTTGAATTGATTGGATTACATACCCAGTACCAAAGCCTGTTCTGTACTTCCAAGTACCTTTTCGACAAGTTTTTCAGTCTGAAAAACTTGACATTTCCTGTCCAAAGACATTACTTTTGTTCAGCCTGCTTGACCAGTGTATCCGAGGAAGACGCAGTCTGCAACAGGTGTAATAGCAACCTACAATCACCAAAGTCCACATTTTACTTCCTGGAGATGAGCATTTTGTCGCAACTCCAAGCAATGTTTCAAAGTAAGTCCATTAATACATTAACTTGTTTAAACCCTAGCAGCTCCTTGATAACTGATTTAAGTCTTATACAGTAGCCCAATTATGAACTCTTCATTTCTTTCAAATGATAAGCGTAGAAATACAACATTAAGCCTATGATTAGAAGTCTATAACTGGTGAAACACTTCTACAGTACAACACAGTGCAAATTCGCTTTAGGTATTTTTACATGTAGGTATTTTTGTTCAATTTTGCAATTTGCCCAATTTTTTTAATTGTTTTTGTAGGGAAAGGCTTCTACCAAGAGATCATCAAACAGAGGCAGCGAAAGAAGAAGAATCAATCAGCCATTGAAGACATCACAGATGGTTCCATCTACACCAGTAATCAACAACTCCAGGACAAGCATAACATTTCTTTCCTGATGAACACGGATGGGATAAAAGTCTTCCGTTCATCGAACTACGGCCTGTGGCCAGTATATCTGGCAATCAATGAACTGCCTTTTAGAATGCGGTAAGTGCACATCGTTTGAACTTTTTGGTAAAATTAACAGAAATACATTTCAATAGTTTTCCGGCACTCAACATACGCACTGATTGTTAACAATTAAACCAAACCTTGCATGTTTCAGCATGTAAGAAATTAAGCACCAACAGTGTCTCGTAGTATAAAAAGGTAGACTGAAAAGGTACCAGTATGACAGGGTAATAGTACTTGAGCCATGAAAGCCTTCACCTACATATAAGTCCCTATGAATAATGTCATGCATACATGTACGTACAGTTTTGGTAGTGCAAATGACAAGGCCCCATGCATTCATGATGCAAAAAAACTGTTCTATCCGTTTGGCCTGCAAATCTGATGGCAGTTCCTTGTTTAAGTTCCTTGGCATGACAATGCATAGTCATGTGACCTCTGACCCTCTGAGATTGTTGTGATTCTGCACGATCTTGTGACTGCATAATATTATTGGTCTTTGATTGCAACTGAGCCAATGTCTTAATTGCTATAGCTGCATTTTTTCATGTCCTTGGAAAGGCATTTAGTTCCCAACATGCTGTAAGTTTCCTCTGGATCTCCTGACACATCCCCCCTCCTATATCAGGACTGTTGGTTCCCTTAAGTCAACCAGGAGGCGGCCCGATAATAAAAATGAATTTTATGACTAAAAACGAAAAAATGTTTTAGATCCATCTTGTGTGGAGGTTCGGAAATTATCCGCTTTATATCAAAACAAAGTGTTCATGATGACAAATTTATGATAATCCATTTCAGCTTGCCAAATCAATGGGACCATTTCATTTTTTGCGTCATGAACGGGGCCTTTTATATATATTTTCTTAAATTTTTTTTAGTTAATATAAAACCTTCTTTTTCAGAAATAAAGTTTGGAAAAGACAACTTACGTATTATAATCATTCCCTTGTTGAATGTTGCAGAACACGCCGTGAGAACATGGTATTTGCTGGCCTTTGGTTTGGTGAATATAAACCAAAGATGAGGATCTTCCTCCCTCCTCTGGCAAAAAGCATCAAGGCTCTTGCAGATGGTAAGTAACTGAATTTGTTTTCAATTATACTTTGCAAAAGTAGGCTTACTGATTGTCATTGACTATATGCAATGTTGGTGGCACAGGGGGTGGGGGTGGTAAGGGGTCAAGGGGGTGTGCCCCCGAAAATATCAAGCTGGATCCCTTGTGTATTTTTTCCATGATGGAAATTTCATGAAATCTCGGTAGTCTGCCAAGTGAGAAAATTGTGAACCCCTGAAAATGCTGAAGAGATCAGTCCTGATTTTAAAACTTTGAAGGACATTAGGTTCACGCCTTGGGCACCGGACATGCACCCTCACACTCTGGGTTGACAACAATCGCGGCAAAGCCTAACGATATCACCCCTGACAACTCAGCCACAGAATTCGGTTATTATGGGCGTGGCTTCTAACCAACTGTCAGCCCATCGGAGAGATGGCTTTTTGTTGTCGAAAGCTCGGAAAGGCGCCATATAAGGCGACTCATTAATATTCAAGAGCAAGATAACAGTACCGGCATAACGTTTCACAGTACTTTCAGCGTCCAGCCGTCTTTAGTTAGGTACCAAATTTAACAGTTGTCAGTTCTGTGGGTATAGGTAACCACTGCATCAACGTATACCGACCTAGCATATGAAAAAAAAAAAACATTACCGTCACGCAAAGATAAACAGATCTTTGTGCACGCCGTGCCGTACCATGCGTACGCTGTTTGCTCGAAACTTGCAATCCGGTCGCTGATTGGCCTGCGACAAATCAGGCAAGCTCATTAATATTATAAGCAAGGCACCCCTAATAACCGAATTCTGTGGCTGAGTTGTCAGGGCCTAGGGGTGATATCATTAGGCTTTGCCGCAATTGTCAACCCTGAGTGTGAGGGTGTGGACATGTTGTTTTTAACTCAAAGCCTAGCTTACACATAGCTGTATTTGGCCCCCGAACACTAGCCGACCCTTAAGTAGTTTCGACCACGTCTATCTTTAAGCTCGGGAAGGTCCATAAAAACAGGGACATTTATGAAGATTATTATTACAATGTATTACATCCAAAGAAATGGCAGAGCATGGAGTCCTCAACCAGTGGAGACAATTTTGGATCGGATAGAACAAATTTTATTCGAATAAAAGTTTTATTTGAATCGTTTTTCTGAGTGTGAACGGGGTCTTACTCCAGACTGTTATTTCAAATGCTCTTACTGTAATATGTTTTTATTGTTATTGTGTTGTGTCTTATGTGCCCAGGGTTGCCTGTAAAGCAGGTCTACTCTGACCTGAGTCATTTCCTGGTAAAATAAATAAAGTGAAAGTGTCCTGATTGCTATCTGAAATGGACATTAATAGCAATTTTCAAAAAAGTGGTCATTTTCATTTCTAATCAAAATTATCCTTTCCTCATTTTG
This sequence comes from Branchiostoma floridae, assembly GCF_000003815.2. Taxonomy (NCBI): domain Eukaryota; kingdom Metazoa; phylum Chordata; class Leptocardii; order Amphioxiformes; family Branchiostomatidae; genus Branchiostoma; species Branchiostoma floridae. The sequence continues at coordinate 11,949,627 of NC_049989.1, read as the reverse complement.
TAAACATTTGGATCACAGATAACTCCAAATCGCATTTATGGTTTGTTTGTTTTTATTTTGGCTCGATGACGGTTGTGTGAAGTTTTTGGGTGATTCGGCTACATCCTAGCTAGTAATAGTCATTTTGCTTGGGATTGAGCAGAGATTTGTGTACAGTTTCGGGGTTAATCGTTGATAGGTTGGAAAAAATCTGGGAGCAATCACTATCTATGATGAAACACGTCAGCCCCTTCATCACAACATCAGCATTCCACACCTTGTACAACGCCATTTTTCTACCACACATAACATATGCCTGCACGGCATGGGACACTGCTCCAGATCAGGACCTACAGAAGCTACAAACCATGCAAAATCGGGCGGGAAAACTAATCCTGAAGGCCCCACACAGGACACCATCAACTGAAGTACACTCTAGGCTGGGCTGGAAGGACATTAAGGCAACACATCAATACTATAACGCCATATACTCTTCTACAAAGCTCTGAACAGTAAACTCCCACCCTACATGCGCCAGATGTTTGTCTATTGCCGAGACCAAAGCACAAGAACAACCAGGCAAAGCACAAGCCATACATTATGTACCATGTCAGAAGTATACACTCTAAATGATACTGAAATAGGATCATGTCGAGTTAAACAATAACAATTCTTAACATGCAGAACCTTCATTTTGTTTCATTTAGGATTTCAAGTGAGACCACCTGACACGACTCCCTTTGAGTGCAAGGCATTTCTCTTGGCCTGTTCATGCGATCTGCAGGCGAAGGCTCTTGTGATGGACATGGTGGCACACAATGGATATTATGGCTGTCCAAAATGTCTACAGAAAGGCACACATAATGATCGTCGGCACCAGTATCCATGTGGTGCTGAAGGTGCACAAGACCCCCTGAGAACACATGAAGAAACCCTTGCCCATGCCAGGGAGGCACACATACAACAGACTACGGTATGGCATTGTCTTGGCATCTTAGAGAAACAGTAACTGTAAATGCAGAAATGTTCGCGGTGGAGTAATGTTTTTGCGGTTTTTGCGGCGGCCGCTTTACAGCGAATTTAAAACCACCGCAAACATTTTTCCATAACAGTAAGAGATTGCGGTGCATTGTGCTACAGCGAAATTAAAACAACCGCAAAAAGTCTATTTTCCGCTCTGCGAACTTAAATGCATTTACAGTACTAGATTCTATAGATAAAATCAAAGCAGGACTGTCAAAATTCTGAATTTTGTTAGGATACTTGTGATGGTTTTTGTCAGTATATTTTCCTATGGTCCCAAATGCAAATGCATTAATCAATTTCAGTTTTCAAAATACCATAATGGAAAACAATTCTACACAATTTTCACTTTGGTCTTACCAAAAAGCAGAAGTTTAAACTGGATATAGATTTTTTTAAGAGCCGAGCATAACCCATCAATTTTTGTTGTATCACAGATTTAACACTATTTAAGGGGAATTAGATTACAAAGATAGTAAGGTACACTTGTGTTGTACTGCAAGTCTATGGGTATTTTAACAACACTGTCTGCTATGGCTCAATGCCCAGGCCTAAAAAGTGCCCTTTTCCTTATCTATTTGATGAGAAATGCATTGCGATATGGTGTGATACTTATACATGTAGTTATGCATGTGGCTATACATAAGGCATAACAGTTATGACTATGCAGGACCGCTAACTACTGAGGCATTAAAAGTCTTATTCTTAACATGTATAAGCTATAGAGCTGGATGATTATCTAAAAAGCTGTAAAACCCATTGGGACATGTGACTCACACTCTATGCATTGGATCTGTTAAGTTGACATGAAGACAAGACATGAAGATAATGGTACATAAATGGTAGGAAACAGAGACTTTTCCTTTGGTAGTAGAAAGAAATCTATCTTGAAATTTTCTTGCTTGGAGCCAGGTGTTAAAATCGTGAATACCGGTATATAGGTCCAAATGACTTGAAATTCTTTTGTACTACTGTGTGTGCATGTACATTGCAAATATGATATCCCTCATGTACACTATCATGGTATCTGTCCAATCAGGTGTATGGAATCAAGGGACCGTCCTGGCTGAACCTTGCTCCAAGGTTCAATCTCATAAGTGGGATGACGATCGATTACATGCACGGTAGCCTTCTGGGAATAACAAAGGCTCTCATGAGCCTTTGGTTCAAGTCTGCCAAAACACAAAGGTACTACTGTGGGCACCATTTGCAGGAAATTGATGAGATGATGCTAGCGATGAGGCCACCTCTTGATATTCACCGAACTCCGAGAGCAATACAAGACCACATGCAGCACTGGAAAGGTGGGTGCCTCTTCACACTTACTTCAAATTCTTTTCAAAGTTATATAATGGAGTCAATATTAGATCTACAAATGTTTCTTTGCTGAACCACATTTCTCACAGGTAGGTGTTAAGCCTATTACAGGGTTCAAATAACTTTTTGTAGCCAGGTTGCCCAGTGATTGAACTCAACTAATCAACAAAAATTAAGAGGGTATGGAAAGACCAACACACTTAGCGGGGAACAAAAATGCAAATGTATGTGCACTTTAACCAGTTAACTATAGTCTACTTAGTATATGCAGGTACTTGGCAAATGACAGTAAGGTAACAGAGACACCTTGAAGGCAAACCAGAGGTGGTTTATGCAGCAAATGACTGGAATAAAATTGTGCTATGAGACTGGTACCAGCTGGATTTATAATGCATAGAAGAAGAACCTCCAATAACTAATGCTGGTTTGCCCATGAACACTTCAAGTTTTTGCGAACCCAGTCCCCTATTCTTGAGCTTTGCAAGTAAATTTTGATCTATCTCAATATTTTCAATTGTCAACATAAGTAAAAGAATTGAGTACGTTAAAAAAATTCACACAGAGGGAAAATGTACACATTGAATTATTATTTTTTTTCAAATATAGGGCATTTTTCATGTACATGTGGTAATATATGCATGTGGTTTGCAAACCATCCATCCATCCATCCATCCAACCATAAATCATGACCCATCCACTTTGATTAATGAAAAAGTAATTTTTACATCATCTCCACTTGTTAATTAAGGTGTTCTGTATCTGTTTTTAGCATCGGAGTACAGGGCCTGGTTATTATTCTACAGCCTCCCCATCATGCAGCATTTCCTGCCACCCGACTACTATGAAAACTACACCCTGCTGGTCACTGGGCTTCACATCCTTCTCAAAGACACCATAACTGAAGCAGAGCTGCAGTCAGCAGATGACCACCTGAAGCAGTTTGTCAATGGGTTTGAAAAGCTGTATGGTACGTCCCCATTCCTTAGAATGAATTTTAAAAATGATGAACCTAAAGACAATCAAGATTGATTGTGAAGTAATAGCATGCTACTTGTTTAATGCTGCTGCACCTTAGGTAACATTTACTAAGAAAGAATTTCTACAATAAGTATGATAAAACAAAAGGGCTAATTATACACCTCAAAGGAAAATAAATGTACATGACATTGTAATGATTGTATGGTCCTGAACTCATTCGAATTTAAAATTTACAAATATGCACAATTTGAATACCATTGAAAAATAGTATGCACTAGAATGTTCCCTAACTACATGTCTGTACTAAATCCTACAGGAACCTCTCGAGTATCCCTCAATGTGCATTCACTGCTTCACTATGCGGACACAGTGAGGGAACTGGGGCCATTATGGGCCCATTCCTGCTTTTTCTTCGAAGATGTTAACGGCCAAGTGCTGCGACTGATCCATGGTACGCAGGCAGTGGAAGAGCAGGTTGGTTTCAGCATTTGAGTTGTTTACACCTGTTAGTTTTATGAAACATTTATGTGCAACCATTTGATGTTATGGAGAAATTAGAGGGGCGAGTAAGAACAGATACAGAAACAAACATGCCGACAACTGAGATCAAACTCGGGTCAGCAGATTACAAAGTAAGAACGCAACCGCTGTCACCAAAAGAGCTCTGAGCTCCTTGGCAAGGATGGTAGGCGGTACTTGAACCACTGTTACAGTAACAACAAATCCCTATCCTTGAATCAATGAATATACCCTCACGGCAGGGCAGCAACTTGGAACGGACCAAAGCTAACAAGGCTGGACTCAAGGGTCATATCATAGATGCTAGAAGCTGGCACAATACATTTCATGTTCCCTACATGTAATCTCTCAAAAATGTCTTGCCCTTACAAAAGAGTATCTCATTATATATATGTCAGTCATCCTTGGCTTGCTGGTTCACTCCATACATGTACATCAGCTGATTAATTTTTTTAACACTCAAGTTGAAGCGCATTCTTAATCGTTTTGTCAATCATTTCATTTTTTTGTGTGTATTTTATGATGCTCTACTGAAGATTTACAGTTTATAATTACTAGAACCAGGAGTATTCCTATCTAAGAATTAAGTTACCCTTGAGGACATGCAAAACAAGCATGAGTATACTGATACCACAATACCAAGAAGTATTTAATGTGTTCAAATGAAACATACGCCTTAGGTTATCATCTAAGAATATCAATTCTTTTGTTCCATTTACAAGGTCTTAAGAGCTGTTGCAATCCTGCAGAGGTTTGCAGAGATGGGTGACCAGTGCTTTGAGCCGGGAACACCCGCAAAGAAGCTGTGGGACAAGCTGAACAGTGTCGTTCAATCACCGGAGGAAAGGTATGTCCTCTTGACAGTCATTATTTTGCGTAAGTACAGGTGTGAAGTAACTTTAAATGTCATGACATTTTTTACAACAATATGCTGTTCCAACAAGAACATGTTTATTGTGTGACCACAACCTTTTGATTTGCATTTATGGCTAGCAGCATTATAAGTCTCAAACTATGGTCCGTATGGCAAACATGAGGACATATAAAACAAATTTCTTCAGAAACATTAAATTCATTTAATTTAGATTTAGGCTAATGAGATAAAAGCATGGCGCCTTTTCTAGATGACTGCTTGGTACAAACTCCATAGCAAGGAAAGGAAGGAGAAAAGGTAGAGAAACCACCTACATGTATTAAATCAGACAGTGACATACAATGTATTATGATGTTGACATTCTTATAGAAATTATTCTACAAAAATGATGAGTTCTTTCTTGGTGAAGAAGCAGTAACTGATGATGAACATGTTTTTCCTGTTAGGTCAAATTTCGAACAAATTGCCAGAGGCTACTACATGGTCGGCTCCTTAAAGGAGGAGTTGCGAAGGGCAAATGGAACGTATGGCAGTTTGAAGAAATGTCATGTCGATGTGGTGCTGGCCAATGTAGAATTTGTGCCAGAACGATTCATGGTGTACCAGAGGTCAGTTATATTATTAAGCCATCTTACTGCTACTTACTACATTGATGTTGTATATTGTATTTGATATGATAACAAGGAAAAATGTGTCCTTCCTTCTATTGATTCCATCTTTATACATATAATGGGGCAGCCCTAAGATGTTACGCTTTTTTACGCGCTCGAACTCACGGTGTTCCATCACTAGTTGCCAAAATGAGGTCAAGTTTTGATCAATGAATTTTTAACACATTCATATAAAGACCATATTGTGATAAGGAATACATTCATATGGTTCATGAACCCTTCACCCTCCGCGTTACAACTGGCAAACACTGAGGACGTTATCGTGAATATAACTTCCGATTTTGAGCTGCCTTAGACAGTGCACCCTAACTTGACACGCTTTTGGAATTTGCTCTCTTCGGAAGCTGATAACCAATTTAGATAAACAAATAAAAATTCTAATTTTATGATATAGCTTTTTTTTGACAGTAGAATTGTAATTGTGTGTGCTTCTTGTCTCCCACGAGGAGGGCTGAATCTATCACAATCCAGGTCGTGTTGTCATGGGAAATGGGCAAAATGCACTCAATGCGGTGGCACGACTAACAAAATCATCACGAAAAAGGACAACATTTGTGTGCATGTGCATGAGAATGGTTTGTGTTGGGGGGTGAGGGATGGTCAGCATCAATTCTCTTCAAGTTGTTATCTTACAGACCTTGAAAAGGGATACAAATTTAGCTCGATAAGGCTAATGACTGAATTTTATGATGTTCGGCTTGTTGTTGGTAGTGGGATTTGCAATTGCTGAATGATGCTAAGGAAAAATTCAAATATTTCAGAGCCAAATGATAAGAATTCTATAATATATATTAAGATGAAGTAATGGGCATTTTTCTTCTTCTTTTTCAGACTGATGAAGGAAGGCGAGATGATACACTCTCGCTTATACACTAGAGCTGTCAGGCACAATTCATACACAATTGCTTTTGTGTCAAATGGTATCACCTGTTTTGGGGAAGTGCTGTACTTTCTACAGGCATCTGTTCGAACATGCAGCTGCAGTGCTACAGCAAACTGTCAGTGTGACTTAGTCGAATCCCGTCATTATGCAATTGTGCAGTGCTTTCAGCCTGTTGGTCCTGCCCAAGGGGATTTGGAAAATTCACATCCTTTGTATTCCGTTCCCCACATTTTCAAATGTAGAAAGACAGAAGCATGTGCTGCTGTAAAGTTGAGTAACATATCTGGTAAGGTGGTGAGCATGTACATCAAGGGCAACAGCTATGTAGCAACATTTCCAAATAGGGTTGAAAAAGACTGACTTACATTCACCCCCTGTAAAACAATAGCTGTTGCTATAAGTACAACCTCTGTCCCTGTAAAACTTGGAACTGACCCTATTCTGTACTCTGTATCACCCTCATGCTGGGCAGGGTTTTGGGGGGACATGATGTTGGACATGTCTCATTGGCTAAGGTGTGTTACTAGCTTGATGTTGGCACAGTTTTCAATTTGGCAAATGTTTGCTTTAGTTCTATAAAGTATGTATACAGTTTTCAAGTTGTTTTTTTTATTTTGCACTAAGTTGCTAGTTAATTAACCCTTTTGTACAAATGTATTTCTTCAATTCTTGTCTCAGAAAGAAACACATCTTTCATGCAGTTCTTGAATATATTCCAAATTAACAGCAGGGTTAAGCCAAAAATTTTGGAAGCCATGTCTGATATGCATTTGGTTTTACATCGGTGATCTTTTTCAGAATGAGCTGTCATTCACAATAGACATTAAAGCAGTTTCTTTCGAGCATTGTCTTTAATGTTATGTACTGAGTCTGCACCTTCCTAATCTGGAGTCAATTCTTAACATGGAGCCAATCAGTTTCCCTGCCGGTTTGTCACCTCGAACCACATGCGCTGTCACGCCACAGGTGAAATGGTTGGGAGTGGGCCGTATACATGTAGTTGCTTGTTGGTTACACAGTCTCTCCATGAAACATTATATACCTTTCTTTCAACATTTTCATGTAAGTAACATCCAATTTTTTGCTCTTGGCTCACAACTGTTATAAGGAAAGTAAGTAAAGGCACTCGTCGGTCTCGCAGGACCATGAGTAGTACTACATATAAATTCTACAAAATGCACTGTTATAATAGAATAGAATCAGTACAGACTTTAAACAATTTGTTTTTGTGTTTTTTGACAATCTTAATCATTGTGTAATACTAGTGCTTACTTGTTGACCTTAATGTGTTTTAATGTTAATGCTATCATAGGGTGATAAGCTGTAGGTCTTTTTAAAGAGGATGTTTGTACTAGAAATGTGATTCACCCTCAGACTGCCAGGTATCTACAAAATATATATTAACTATCCTATTCTATATAATCTATATAATCTATTCTAATACATGTATGTCACTTGGACAGCCCAGCCTTATTGTAGCTAAACAGAAGTATGCTCTCTAGATCTTTAAAAGGCCTGTCATTTGTTAGACTAAGTTAATTAAATCTAAGCCAGTATCTTATCAACTGTGCTTGCATATCAATGTACATTGTATAGCTAGTGGGAAAACTCCCTGTTCAACTGACAGCAGCATTATATCACTGTTACAGTTCCAATAGATTGTAGGTTTCTTCCAAATATTTTCCTCCCAAGTCCATAAATGTAACATTGTTCGACTCTCCATTTGTAACATATCCGTAGTAATAAACATCTTGAAAAATTACTTCTTTTCTGACAGGTTCTTTTTATTAGGAAATAAGTATCAATTCGTATTTCATATTGAAACCTTATTCCGTCCATGGTATTGTTTGTTATTAACACATGGCACACTTTTCATACACTCAAACTCATGGCCCTCAGCGCTCGTTGCCTCAGAGAATGGTCATTTGATGACTGAAATTTTGACACATGGATGGAACAACATGCATATACTTGAATAGGAAATGCATTCATGTCGCCAAGAAACTTTCGCGCTGCGTGTTACAAGCGGCAAACACTGTGAGACAATTCTTTTGACAGTAAAATCCTGACTGTTAGTGTATGTACTTCTTATTTTAATGAGGACACCAAGAACAATCCAGCTGATATTTTGACGGGCAATGGGCTGAATGCACTGATTGTGAATGCATTACGAAAAAGCGACACTGCCAACATCAACAAAACTCTGTCTAATTATCAGAAAATATCATCTACATCTCTCTATCAAGTTTTATTTTCATAGACAGCACGAATCATTTGTTACAGTCAAAATAAATCTTTGGAGCACTCTCTATTCACCTTCACGGCCACACTCCCTTGTGAAATTACAATGGTGGCGATGTTTATATCGCTTACACATGGTAAAGCCTTTCTACTCAACAAACATTTAAAGACCCATATTCATAGTGTTTTATGGAGCTTTCTTTCTTATGTGTATGGCAGTTGTGTGACTGGTAGAGTTAGCGACACGAACCGCCAATACGCAGAGACTTGTGACCGCAGTGATTCAGCACTCTGCCAACCTTACTGATAGAATTATTTTTAAAAAAAGTAAGTAAATATGTTAAAATACCGGTATATTTTGAATGTGTGCTTGGACTTTGTTTATTTACCTTTGTAATCAGCATAGTCACTTGCAACAAACAACTTATTTTATTTAATTATGGATAATGAGATCAGAAAAAAATCCGTGCCATCTTAGGACAGGAACCATCTTAGGGCGGCCCCCGTTATCAGTAATTTAGTTTTCACTGTAAAAGTCACAGTTTCTTTTCAATAACTGGAATTAATTGAAAAATGGCATGTTGCTTATAGTGTAGGGTAGATTCCAGTAATGGCTGTTAGAAAAACCTGCTGCTTTGTTGTTGTTGTTGTTTTGGTGGTGGGGAGGGGGTGGGGTGATCAAGCATGGGGCATAACAAACCTTCAATAATTTCCATGAGCTTTGAAAAATTCAAGCTTTGCCAATATTCTCTCTGCATGCTTATACAGCTTGCCTTGAGATATAATTGTAAATATAGAAAGTTCACAGTGGAGTTATGTTTATTTAAGAAATGTGCAAGACTGCGCATTCACTGTTACATGTAACTCAAAACCACCACAAACATTCTATTTTCCTGCTACGGTAATCACAAAATAAAAACCCTGATCACTTATTAAAATAAATGAATACAGTTTTAAAGTACTAGTATCTTGGAGACATTGCCCCTGCATATCTTTTGAAACTGTTGGCTTCAGTTACCAGAAAAACTTCAGAACACACGAACTTGAAGAAGAGCTGATTTTCTATAAATTTGGAGACGAGTGGAGTTTGCATTCTACGATAGCTCAGGAATGTTGTCAGACTAGCTACTGACACACACTTGTTCTAGACTGACTAAATCTTGCTTCTATACTATAGTCCATCTCATAGAGGCCCACCTAGCCTCCATGGTAGGTTCCACCTTTTTTTTGCTCTTAATGCTAGGTTAAATAGATGAGATAGCTAATCTAGTCATCTAGTGTGTACTGTAGGCATTCTTCCATCTTTGCAGATGATGGTATGCTCTGTGTAATCTAGTGTGTAATCAAAGACAAAACATAACTTCAAGAGACATCTCTTTGCTTCTGGACCAAGCAGGCTGAAATAATCTAGTGTTCTGAATGTGAACAGCTCAATTAGGGATTGAAGACTTCAAATAAGCAGATATCAGAGTGTGAAATACAGGACTTCTGAAGTTCTGTTTATCATCTTGGAAATGTTATGTCCCGTCCCAGCGGTCGACTCCCAAAATAGCTTGGATCAGCAGAGTAGCTAGGGGTAGGTACAGTTGCACAGTACCACTGGTACAAAAAGGTATTTCTTGCCAGACAATCAGTGGCCCAGTTCAAGTTGGACCGAGAATAAAATAGTGGCAATGATAATAGCATTAAAGCTCACTCACAGTAGCAATATATTATGAAATATAAAACAATACAAACATGAGTTGGACTCTACATTTGTAACATGCCCTTAGTCATGCACATGTCTTGAAAAAATTGTAATACTAATAGTTTTGAAAGTTTTTCTAACAGGTTTTGTTCTTTTGATTCGGAAATACTAGATATCTTTGTATTTCACATGAACACTTTAAAATCTATTTGAAAGTTATCATCATCGATTGGATTTACATCATAGGGGTCCCAATTTCTTTTTCAGGAATTGAAATTCAGCAAAAATGGCACATTGTTTATCCTTTATAAGACAAGGGTTTCCTCTATATGTAGTGCTTTATAGGAAATAACTTGACTGGTTATGATAAATGACATGCCTGGGCAAAATAGATATCAGTAATGGCTGTTAGAAAATTTCATGCTGTTGCTTCTTATTAGACCCACTCTCTCTGTGGCTAGTGAGCAGGTTACAATAATTTACAAACCTTCAAAAGTTTCCTTGACTGGCTGGAGGCTGCTTTGAAAAAAAAAAAAGCTTTGCCAATGATATTATGTCCTTATACATGTAGCTTGCCTTGAGATATTATGAATGCAGAAAGTTCATGATGGTTTTATGTTTAGTTTTTGCAAGACCACTGTGAACATTTCCCATATATTTTTACAGTATTTGACTCCAGTATATATGGCGCTACTGCAAACTCAAAGCCACCACGAACATCCTGTTTTCCCTGCTTCCCTGAAATTAAATCCCTGCAAACTAAATCATAGTAAATACATGTACATTAAATTTTACAGCACAAATGCATACCATGCATACCATCTTCAGTCGAGGGAGGAGTGGACTCCTGTAGTGGACTGATCTTGTCACTTCAGGTCATCGGCTAGGCACGCTCATACATCAGATGGCTCAGTGTTTGTCTAGTTGGTTTTTGAATTGGTTCACCTTGATACTATTTACCACTTTCTCTGGCAGGGAGTTCCAGTTCTTTACTACTCTTGTGCTAAAAGCCTGGGCTCTCAACCTCGACTTAGCCAGGGGGATCTTCAACTTTAGACTGTGTCCTCTTGTTGTGTTTTCCACCCTCTCAAAAAAAGGTGTCTGCCTGAACTCTCTCTTTGCCTGTTAAAAACTTGTAGACCTGGATCATATCCCCCCGCTGTCATCTGTACTGTAAAGATGGAAGTCGAAGATACATGTATCTTGGAAATATAAATTATATCCTTTTGCGCCTGCACATCTGTTGAAAACTGTTACCTTTACGGTACGTTTACCAACATAAGTTCAACACACAACAAAAAATTTCCATGAATTTGGAGACATTAGCCATTGATAGTTAATGAATGATGTCAGGCTGGCTACAGACTGGCATGCTCTAGATCTTGCTTCTACTAGTGGGGGCCCAGCATACATTTGTATATATGACACTGATGACCTCAATTACATGTGGAAAGATCACTTTCAAGGGTGTGCCTGGGCAGGTGTATATAAGTACTGAAGTTTGCTCAATTTAATTGCCATTTGTTGTCATAGTATTTCAGAGCCAAGAATCGTGAACTATCAAAAAAAGTTATGTCAAAGTCTTTCAGGGATTCTTGTGTAATAGTTAAGTCAAAAATAAAGTCACCTTGATGTCACTGAACCAGCACAATTGCAATCAAGGTTTGTACTGCATGGATTCAAAATGTAACTGAATATTTACCCATTACTGTACTGCCTGGTTACAACAAATATACATATCTACCCTAGTCAAAGACTCACAGTCATAGCATACATGTACATGTAGCATATGCCAAGGATGTATTTTCTCCCTACATTCTATACTCTCATTGACAAAACAAAACAAAACCATAACAAAGAAGAACATCCATCTACATAGTTTCTAATTTCCTTCTTTTTGGACAACAAGAAATACTAGAATTTCAAAACTGCCTTGATACATGTACTGTAACTCAAGCCAGTGGCACATGTGGCTGGGGCAGCCCCAGGCAGCAGGGCAGACCTTAATAAGGTGTGACCACCCCCTGCTAACCCCCTGTCCAGCGAAGAAGTTGACATGTAACCCAGGCAGGGACATGCAGTCCTGCTAGCCTGCATGATAAATGATGATTAATTGTGGGAGGACTGGTGCGGCACCAATACAAAGGTCCACAGGGAAGTAAATTGGTGCCGCACAGGTACACAAAGTGCCAAGCTAATGCCCGGAACGTGCCGCACCAGTGTGGCACAGATATGGAGTTTGAGAAGGGTTTGGTTGAAGAGGTAAAACTAAAAGGTGGTGGAAAAAGAGGAATGGGCTAGCGCTCCTCCTTCTACTACCATGTTCAACACATTTGATAGCAACCCACTCAATAAAATGCCATGGGACTACCTTTACCCTTATCATTTACAAGTATATGTGCAAGTATGTGTTGGCCAGTATAATAGGTAATATGTAGGCTTGTCAATGCCACTACACCAGCTTTTAGACTGTTTTGAAATTTTGTTTTTTTTTAATTTCAAAGTTGTCCCATTTCAGCCATGCATTTCCATTGCATTACCTCTGCATTTAAGAAACAAACAAATACTGAAATAAAGTCCTCTTAGTGGTAATGAAAAATGTGTTGCAGATTTAGAATTGAGGACATGGTATATGTACTAGATATGGTGATTGCATATAGCTAGGCTGGTTGTGCACTAGTAGTGTTCATAAAAGAACGGACTTGTTGCAACTATGAACCTTGTACTAGTGCACGAAATATGAATATATGAAAAGTTTGTTTCATATCTATGAAAATAATTATTCCTATAAAATGTGATACAAAGTTTAAATTTTATTTCATTTAGTTGGATTTTATAGAGAAGAAATTTTACAATTATGAAATTCAGAATATACATGCTGGTACAGTGTGTTGAATTTTTATAGCAAGTGCTCACAATATTTGACAAAGCCAGAAAGAAAAATTGAATTTTTATATAGTGTATAGAAGCAAAGAATAATTTTTTGTGTTAAATGATTGGTCAACTCAGAATACATTTTCAACGATTTTGAAAGAGATTTCAACAATGAATTTTTGCTTATTACCCAGGAATGGTCAGTTGCTCTTTAATAATAACAATTTTGAACCCTTGTGGAAAAGCAAAAAGTGGTCCTCAATAACTTGAACTATTGCTATTGTGAACTGTATGCCTTCATCGTGCCTCAGAAATGTATTGTACAAGGTAACTTCTTACCATTGCAATCGCCTTATACATAATTACTAGGGCTGGGTATCGGTACTGCGTACCGGTACAAAACCGTTTTTTCTTATTGGACCGGTCCAGAAAAACCGGACCTGAAAAAAATTAGGTGGACCGGATGTGGACCGATTCGAAAATTAACAGATTATTTTATCAGGCATTCACACATTTTAGCGCTTGCAGATGGAAGAAAATAACAAGAGTGAAGTAGAGTAGAATTTATAGTAATTTCTACCAAGTTTTACAGCCAATCGTACAGGTGCAGTTAGCGTTGTATGGTTTTAAAACGGCAGTGTAAGTCTAATACTCTACCAAACAGATTTCTTTGTAGTAAAATGGACCATCGGTATGAGTCATACTGCATCAGGTCCAGGTTCAGGTCCGGACCTGGACCTAATCCTTTGGACCGGACCTGGACCTGAATTTTCTGTACCTGTACCCAGCCCTAATAATTACTTCTATGTGACTTCATGGGAACACTAGTTGGACAAAGTTGCAAATTTAGTGCATTTTGTTTTCATATTCATAAATGTTCCTGAGATATCAGATGAGCTGACATGCTGTACAAAACATGTTAAAATTTTGCCAGATGTATAATACATTTGGCAGTATAAGGCAGTGGAACACAACATTTCTTTCCTAGGCTTTATAACATGCAGCATGGTTGATAGTAGGTCTTTTGAAACAAGTAATCTAAAAGATGACCGTATTTATTGATTTGATGAGAAATGGACTCATCACATGGTCTCTGAATTTATCAGTTGAATTTCAAAATGAAAAGATGCAATAAAAAGAAACAGTCTTCCATTGTTTGTTGTATTGACTCCCACTGGCACATATTTAACAATATTATTAGAAAATTAATGCTGTCTGTTTCTATTAGTATCCAGTATTTTACTGTTACCTATTTTGAAAAATTAATATGTCGACTTCTATGATTTAATTTATCAGGTTCATTTTCTTTTATTTTGGATTGACAAAATGTATGCTGCTCCGCCACATGTTCATTGTTCAAAATAATTTTATGAAGGGAAAGAGAATTTATAAATTCCACATGTATTCATGTTAGATATGATTTATATCTTTCTGATTTATTGTTCTAGCCAAAGATCTACTGTATTGTGCTAACCAGAGGGAATATTTACATAACCCTTGTCTGATGCTTTCCTAGGTTTCAATAAAGGCTCAAAACATAAGTCCAAAAATGTTTTAATATGACCTCATGAATGCTTATATGAACAGGAATACAAAGTGGTACATCATAACAATAATTTCCTATGTGAGAAAATTGAATATCACTTACATGAAGAAGGAAATAAATACTTCAATGTTCTTTTTTCTTTGCCATTTAATATGTGACATGACCATTTCTGGTCTATCAATGAGTCTCTTCTTAACACTAGTCTTTCAACAACTGCATACAACACTCACTAATTACTATCTCAGCTTAGCTACCAGAGGTCCAGAGGATCAGGTCCAGGTCCTTGTCCTAATTGTCTGTGAAAACTTGTGAATGGGCGATACTTAAAACAATGGTCCATGTCACTACAATTTACAAAGGATTCTGTTGGATGGAGTATCGGACTTCTGCTGGTGTTTTGAAGTCCTATTTTCATGTAAACACTAACACCTCTGTTAACTTAGACCAAGTTTGACTGTACAAACTTGGTAAGAATGACCAGGAGAATTTTCTCCTCTGCTTTGTTCTTGTTATTTTCTTGGACCAATAAGCCCCAAAATACATGAACGCCTGCCAGTATAATCTGTTCAATTTCTAATCGGTCAAAAATCCGGTTCACTGTTGTTTTTTTCAGGTCTGTTTTTTCCGGACCCATCCAACAAGGAAAAAAATGGTTTTGTACAGGTACACCATACCCACCCCTACTGTACAGTCTTCCTAAATCCTCTCTGATAGCCAGATGGCTGCCTTGCACCCTCCTTTGATCACATTAGTCAAAGTCTGATACGCAGGCGCAGCTTCTGCGTCATGCTCGAGTCCCATATCATGGTGCTCCAGTTCCTCGTCCCGAAACTTCTTGATGACTTCTAAGAGTTCCTTGTGTTTTTCTGGGTCGTCCTCGATGAGAGCTCTGATCTGACTGTTGTAGTGTTCCACTATGCTGTCCTCCACAGCTACAGTACATGCCATGGCTCCTTCCTTACCCAATAGGGCAGTGCCAGCACCTGGAATATGTCACAAAGAGAAGGGAACTGCATTTAGGTGTTCCAATCACAAAATGGAAAATTAGTGGACATGGCAAAATATTCTACTAAAGTTCTCTGACCCAGACTGTTACATTGCAGCAATTTCTCACCATTTATGCAAATGATGCCCTGATTCGCATGATTTATGTCTAATGTGATATCTGCATTTTTGTACCACAGTACTACTACACCAGTACTACTACATTAGTATCGTACCTAGTACAAAGCCTGCTACATTCCATATAGGTAACAACACAGTGGGCCTGACTCTGTGCTGGGGTATCAGCTCCTCAAACTTGGCCATGTGCTCCTTTTCCTGGTCCCACATACGCTGGATTACTCTGCCAACCTGGTAGGAACAAGACACAGGTTTATTCATATATCATTACTAGTACAGGGCTCGAAATACCACCTGCATATATAGGTTAGTGCAGGTAAAATTGGAGCTGTGCAGGTATTTCTAATATCTACCAGCACCTAACCTGCACTGGTCTATGTACTGGGTTTTATACATAAATGGCCAATGATGTAGGTGCATGTGGATTGTTTTTACCATCTACAGTATAAAGTATAAAAGAAAAATAAAGCAATGGTTCCTGAACAAATTTGATATGATCCATAATTCCTAAATCCGTGGTGCAGGTAAAATTTGTATGGTGCAGGTAATTTTCTATCCCACCAGTGCAGGTATGCGCAAAAAGTATTTTGAGCCCTGCATTACATTCAGGAGGGAGATTCCAAGGTGATGGTTGTTACTGTTTTTGGTTGTATTTGGGTTTTTGCAAACATAACTTGAGATCATTTTGATGGATTTGTATGAATTTTGACATGCGGGTTGTTATTGAGATGATTCCAAATAAACATGGAAATTCTAGCCCCCAAGCTAAACCTTTAGGTACTGCAGCATCACAGACCGACATCCCTTCTGGATAGTAGTGTGCTGCACTCAAGAATTGAGATTGTTAAGTAATATTTGACCACATGAAACGCAGTTGTATGCAGGGCTGTATCAAGGACCCGTCCCTCCGTCCCAGGATGGAAATTTGTAATCAGCGGTGGCCAATTTTACCCCTCTGCCAGCTGAAGTCCTTCCCCAGCTTATGTTACTGTTTTATGCCACTGGAGGAATCTACTTGGAGATTAGGAAATTTGCTTGTGCAACATTGGGATAGAAAAAAAAATTATCATCCTCACTGTCCCAAAAATCTGGACTTTATGACATGTAACTGCTTAAAGTCGTTTTTCATTAGCTTAAGATGGTATGTTTGATAAGAAAAAAAAATGGTCCCCCCAAACAATGAGTCGAACGGAAAAAATTTAAAGCTGGGAAAAGTTCTGGTTGTGTGTAATAAAAACAATAATAACCGTTAAAGAACACCCCACCTCTGTGTTCCCCAGGACTGCCATCTGTCCACGGTAGATATAGTTTGCCCCAACCTCCCCTGCGTGATCCACGCGGATGAACCGATCCACCATCCGCTTGGACTCCGTACTCATGGCTCGCCGGAGAACTACGCTCCCAATACCCGCCATGACGTCCTGAATTTGCCCGTGTGTCTCAGGGCACTAGTACATGTATGTTCCAAGGCAAGGTAGCAGCAACAGGGTAGCCTGTGAGGAGAGTAAGAATATTTTTGAATTAGGAATTCTTTGCAGACAGCTTGTGTAACTGTAGATTATGTAACCTTATGATATGTAACTGTTGGTTATGTAACTATTAGCTTATGAAACTCAAGGCCAAAATGTCTTCACAGATCCAAATGCAAATGTGAAGGCCCTGACTTGTGATATTGTATACAGTTATGTCTCAAACATGTATTATTCATGTATATGCCCAGGAATATATGGGCTCCATCAGTTGGTTAGCATCTCCACCATGTTTTGTATATTGTCCAGATATACTATGGTTCCATCTGTCTGTCGATTGGTATAACAATGTCCAGACATGTTTTGTTTCTGTGTAAGAGCCTTGAAGTTTACGTTTGAACTGTACATGCAAAGTTGGATGCGTGAAAGGGCTTATTGCCTTCCATCGGTCCATGTAATTATGGTAAAGGATACTTACACAACAAAAACGTCGTCTGCTACAAACATGAACCGTACAGCATACTACACTACTACAGTTTTCAATAAATCTACAACACACCCAAACATATCCAATATGATGGCGCAATGACATGCAAATCAGTGACTATGAATATAATTTTCAAACACGAAAATACATGAACTAGGGGTGCCATAAAAACCTTGACCGGTGACCCAAATTCGTATGAACATGCCCCCCTCCCCACCCACTGTTACACAACATTTAATTTTAAAAAACAAACATCAGTTAGCAGTCAGAAGAATTTTGAGCACAATTCGTCAGTCCTATAGGCCCGCCTTTTTTCTTGAACAAGTTGGAACAAAAACTGAACTCACCAATGGAAGAAAAGCTCGATATTCAGCTGTTTTACTGTGACCAACTTTGGTTTGAAGGACGATATTTGGTTTGGAAGATAACACTTTTAAATGGGGATGAAATATGTAAGCATCTAACATGTTTGATTTGGACTCATTGTTTTGACGTTTTTTTTACCAAAATGTATCAAATTACAGAACTTATATATTTGTATGAATATGATTATACTTAAGTATGTAATGCATTAGCTCAAAATATCATGTTTAAAAACTAAAATTTTAGTTTCATACCTATTCAACAATTTGTACCGTTCGTTATTGACTTCCGGTCACCTCTAGTGACCCCATCTACACTTCCGGAAAGCTTATTGCGCATGCGGTCTGGGAAAAATCGGGAAAAAGATGGCGGGTCTTGTCACGTTTGGGAAGCTGGCTTGCAGAAATTCAGGTGATTTTCTCGATATTTCACGCAATATTTTAATTCATAATATTGCTAGCTAATAAAGAAACTTAAGGCGATTTATAGATTAAAGTGTCAGAATAGCTACATCGTTTGTTTTGACAATAAGGTCGGTGATTTCCAACCTCACGTGGCCGCGTGGCCGGGCCAGATTTTTTTACAAGGAACGGTCTGGCCCATCATGTCATGAAAATTATGTGACGTATTGTAACGTTATAAGTCGTTGTTTATAACAGTTCATATGCTGTTTAAAAAAATTGATTAAAAAAAACAAACTGTACTCGTTTCCCATTGTGATAATGAAAAAATTCGGAGCCACACGTATATAAGGCTTTTGTGTGTGTCAGGCAGCTAGCAAGTTGACCGGTGACCTTAGTTACAATGAAAATTGTCATAATATGACTTGCAGTTGAACCTTATGAAGACTAAAATTGCAAAATTACTTGTCACTAGCCATGGTTCTTTTGCTAACCCTGTTTTTCTTTTTTTTTCAGCTCTGAAAAGTTCCTTATCAAGACTTTGTACAGAGCGTGCAACAGTAAGTCATTGACATTGATGATAACTTATTAGCTAACCCAGCATTTGTTGCTGGGTTAGTTAATAACCCCCATAGCCTTGTGCTGCAACTAACCCAGTTAGTTATTATTAACTAACCCAACATTTGTTGCTGAGTTAGTTAATAAGTTATTGGTTCATTGTTTAGGGCCTTGGGTACCTAATTATTGAAAGGAGAAAAGCTTAGGGTTTACTTGATTATGATTATGAACATCCTGTCATACATGCCAAAAATATAAGTTATTGACAGAAACATCCTGTCAATAGTACCAAAAACATTGTATTGACAGGATCCTCAATACTAAAAATAGACAATAAACACCTATCCTTAAAGTAATATTCTGTTACCAATAGCTTTAATTTCACGGTAAGAAATGAAAAATATATTGTTAGAAACAGTTACAGTCTCAGTCACGAAGTTAGTGAGAAAAATGTGCGCTTATGTCCATTGTAGGCATGGCTGTTACCGAGCAGACTGTCCCAGCTCTCCGCCAGAACTATGGCTGCAGAGGCCAAGAAGTTTGTCCGAGACAAGCCTCATCTCAACATCGGAACCATCGGCCACGTAGATCATGGCAAGACCACCCTGACTGCCGCTATTACTAAAGGTATGTGGGCATATGCCAAAAAGCAATTACTCAGGCAACTGGATATGATTTTTGAAATGGTCAGACGTTGCAACTGGCATCCACCAGTTTTCGTCAGTGATGCTGAAGTGATCTGGAAGAAACAGGTCTTTTATACTCTAAGTATGAATGAAGACAATTTTAGATGTCCAATAGGGGCATATTTATTGAGCAGTAGAAAACCTTTTGGGGACATTGCAACATCATTCTTAGGTCTTCGTGTAATTCTTTTATAGATTACGTCAGCATGGAATTTGGAAGATAAATCTGACTATTGCAACATTGGTTAAATGAAGTGACATCATTTTTATCATTGTCATAATATTGAAGTGTGTTTGGAAGAAAAGGAAAAATGAAATGACTAGTAACAAATTAAAACAACTAGCATGTTGAAAGTATGAAACTACCAAAACCTGACCAACCAGTAAGGCTACTAATACACCTCCCAGTGTATAAGTAGACTCTTCCATTGACCCCATGACCTGGAATGTCTGCAGTGTCTGATGAATTGGTAGTTCTACCATCTCTGAATTCTACTTTCTGTCACTCCAACAAGTCATCTTTCTGTCATCTTCCCACTCACTTCCTGTCCCTCTACTGACAGTGTTTTGGAATAATTACAAATGCACAACAGGGCTCGAAATACTGAGTGTTTGTGCACCCAGGTGCACCCAAAATTTAAGCTATGCACCCAATTTTTTCTGTGGAGCTATGCACCCAAATATTTTCCAAGGTTTATGTATGTAAAGATATCAGTATACTATAAAACACCATATTCTTGACATCTAAGTGTTAGAAAGATAATACGGTGCACCCAAAAAATCTTTGGTGCACCCAGTGCACCTAATCCCAAAAATGAATTTCGAGCCCTGCACAAGAACACAAACATCCAGACACACCTAAAACAGAACCTCCGTACAGAGAGACGACAATTGTTGCTCTTTGTCCTGCAGTGCTGTCTGCCCAGGGCGGAGCGGAGTACAGGAAGTACGATGAGATAGACCGCGCTCCCGAGGAGAAGGCACGCGGCATCACCATTAACCAGACCCACGTGGAGTACACCACGGATAACCGGCACTACGGACATGTGGACTGTCCTGGGCACGCTGATTATATCAAGGTGGGGACTCGTCATACGTGTAACACTGAGAAAATGCAATGTCTGTAAAGTATTCCCATGTCTAAAAGAGAAAGTGCAAGGAGAAAGTACAGAGAAACATTGTTTGATTAACCAAAAAGACATTATTATCACAATGCCAGTTACAGTGTGTTGGTCCAAGGTAGAAGATTTTTTTCATTTAGTTTGTGCCATTAGGACCACTAATTCTAAGATAGTAAAAACAAGAAGACTACAGGTATTAGCTACAGAAAAATTGAAAATGGTCATAAGATAGTAAAATGAGGATCAAATTTGTTTCGGAATGAGAAGAAATGCACTATTGTAGTGTATTTTGAGTGGTCAAAATATTTTTTGAATTTCATCATCACCAGTGCCATCCTCTCCTTCCAGACATCTCTATCCCCAAACGCAAAGTGTTCTTTAGATTCTTTATATTTGTATTGAAACAGACATCAAGTACCCTCTTTTTATTTTTAACATGTCTTTCTTGTATGGTCTTCAAGAAAAACACTTAGAGTTTTTATACATCCTTAACTCATGATATTTCTGTTACAGAACATGATCACAGGTACAGCACAGATGGACGGAGCCATCCTGGTGGTGGCTGCTACAGACGGGTGCATGCCTCAGACAAGGGAACACTTACTACTAGCTAAACAGGTATCTGGGTCTGTACTGCATTATTGGTAGACTATTACATAACAGCAGCCAAGTACAAACTGCCTAAGGTCTTTATTCTGAGGTATTTTTTTTCAAATGATTTTTTTTATGATTCTTTCTCAGAAAGGAGTATGTGCTTCTCCAAACATCATTTTCTGGACAATTTGATATTTCTGGTGGCTTTCCACAGACTGACAGACTTAGTCAATATTTTATGTTGACACATAACATTATTTTTGAAATTTATTTTTAAAAGTCCTTTACAAGCAATTTTTCACCCCCAAACTGCTTTTGTGGGGGAATCCTTCACTAAAGGAAGGAGTAAGTTTCACATGGCAATAAAGTTCATGTCTGTTTGATAAAGTAAAAATGGGTATGGTGCTGGATACATCATAATCCTTGAATTGTATAACTTCCAATGCAGAACATGTTTGCTAAGGACATTTGTTCCTCCCCTTCTTCCAGATTGGTATTTTCCATATCATGATCAAGGCAAATGTTGTGGACAGAAATATTGTACTGTCTAACAAAACTCTCTCCCCTCCCCCATATTGGTATCACGCACATTGTTGTGTATGTTAACAAGGCTGATGTTATAGACAGAAGTATTGTACTAATAAAACTGTCCCTCTCCCTTCCTACAGATTGGTATCTCCCACATCGTTGTTTACGTAAACAAGGCGGATGTTGTTGACAGCGACACCCTGGAGCTGGTGGAGATGGAGATGAGGGAGCTGCTGACAGAGTTTGGTTACCCCGGTGATGACGTTCCCCTGATCGTCGGGTCTGCTCTGTACGCTCTCGAGGTGAGGAACATCTTATTCTGAGCTGTGTCTCAAGTTATGTGCGCAAGAATCTTCGTCATTTGAAAATTCAATTTGCTTGTGTTTTCGGTTTCCCGTCAGACCCAAGCTGTTTTAGTGTTTATTTTGGTTGAGGAGATGACATTTAAGACATGTAAGTAATTCGCACTCTTTATTTCTGTTGCAACAGAAAAAGTAATTCAAACAGACCCTAGTTTTTTTTATTTTGTTTGACCGCTGGCATGACATTTTTAAGACATCTAATTCTAAGTGATTAAGACTCTGCAGAATCATTTTCAGCATTTCAACATGTGCTCCTCATTTTTGTTATCATAGAAAAATTTGTTGACATACCCACAGAGCATTAGGTTCCCTTTATGTTGACACCCTGCTTTGTAGACTAAGAATTACAAATTATTATAAATGCATTCAAGTTCGCGGGGATTTGATTTCGCGTGAGCGGGAAAAAGGACTTTTTGCAGTGGTTTTAAGTTTGCGGTAGCACCATGGACTGCCATGGAAAAATTTTCGCGGTGGTTTTAAGTTCGCGATGTTCGCGATGAAGTGGCCACTGTGAAAAACGTGAGCATAAAACCACCGCGAACATTTCTGCATTTACAGTAATATGTACAAAAAAAAAAGAAGAAGAGAGATTGCCTACTAAAATTTTTTTGGGACTAATAGGAAACACAACATTGCCATAACCCATTTTGATTATGGTATCAATGTTACTGTTTGTCTACAGGGTAAGGACTCAGAACTAGGAGAGGCGTCCATCCATAAACTGCTAGAAGCAGTGGACAGCTACCTGCCCCTCCCCCAACGTGATCTGGACAAGCCCTTCATGATGCCAGTGGAGATGGTACACTCCATCTCAGGTACATGTCAATTCGTAGACAACTCCTTTAGAAAACAAGACGATACCACACTTTTCTCAAGCAGTACACTGTCATAATGTTTCAGAATATAGCACACATAACGCTAGCTTGATTGTTTACACTATTACTTTATATAAAATAGAATTAGAATTGTTTGAACTCATGTACAGGTAACCACACATTGTATCCTTTGAAATAAAGTTCTTCTTTTTCTTCCTCTAACTAGGCTAAAACACTCAGCATATGGGCAGCATCAAGGAAACCATAACATTAAGAAAGTCGTAACTTTTGCTCAAATGATTCTGTATTCTTTGTCTGTTTCCAGCTCAAAAGTTGCAGTTGAAAGGTTAATGATTGGTATTATGACCAAAATGAAGAAGTTTGGTGATAGCAGATTTCTATGGTATGGCTGCAGAAATCTCATGAATTGATGTAGTTGATTTGCCAAATAGAAGTTACTAAAGCAACTGGACATCATTTTGTAAACTGTCAGACATTTCAGGTAGCATACCTTTTGTCAATGACACTGAGCAGGTGTTAGATCCCAAGTATGAACAGAATTCAGACAGTCCAATAGGAAAGAAAAGTTTTGTTTCCAATTGGATTATCTAGAAATTTTCTTATCCTTTACACATGAAGTCAAAGTGTATAAAATCTGCTTTCAAAAAAAAAATCTCCTCAGTGTCACTTACAAACGATAGTGGATCCTATCTGAAACGTCTTCTGACATTTTTCAAAGTCACATCCGGTTTCTTGGGTAACAACTATTTAGCGTATCTTATTCCCTGGATATTTAATCTTCATCGGCGATGTCGTTGATTGTTCATCCCATCTGTGTCCCCAGGCCGTGGTACAGTTGTGACGGGTACGATGATCCGTGGAACCATCCACAAAGGAGACCCCGCCCTCATCATTGGATATGGTGTCAATGTAAAGACTGTGATCACAGGTATGGTCTTACTCTTGTACACTTAAATGAGGTTAGAATGTTTGACTGTTGTTATTATTTCACTCCACCATACCGGAGTGAAATACTGTTGATATGATTTTGTAGCAATGCTTGAGGATCTTTTCCTTGTGATTGAAATGAAACATATTTAGTGCGATGATTCAGTTACTTGAATTTAAATTGATTTAAAGATTACATACAGGTACCTAAGATATTTTCAGAAAAGATCAAATTTTTACATATTATATGATAGAAAAAATGTCATTTCGGGTACACATTAAACATTTTACCTGTCTTACCGTTAGAACTACCTAGGAGTCTTAGATCGTAAACCCTTATTCAGTGAGACTTGTATACCCCCTCTTGCAGGTATTGAAATGTTCCACCAGCAGCTGGACAGGGCAGAGGCAGGGGACAGTCTGGGTGCACTGGTCAGGGGTGTAAAGAAGGGTGACGTGCGCAGGGGAACCATGCTGTGTAAACCTGGGTCGGTCGCACCACAGGAGAAGGTTCAGGCTCAGGTAGGGACCTGTTATTGTATCAGTTAGCTCCCAGCATGGGTTTGTTGGTGAGGGGAGTGTGAACCATGCTGTGTAAACCTGGGTCTGTCGCACCACAGGAGAAGGTTCAGGCTCAGGTAGGAACCTGTTATTGTATCAGTTAGCTCCCAGCATGGGTGTGTTGGTGAGGGGATTGGGAACCATGCTGTGTAAACCTGGGTCAGTCGCACCACAGGAGAAGGTTCAGGCTCAGGTAGGAACCTGTTATTGTATCAGTTAGCTCCCAGCATGGGTGTGTTGGTGAGGGGATTGGGAACCATGCTGTGTAAACCTGGGTCAGTCGCACCACAGGAGAAGGTTCAGGCTCAGGTAGGGATCTGTTATTGTATCAGTTAGCTCCCAGCATGGGTGTGTTGGTGAGGGGAGTGGGAACCATACTGTGTAAACCTGGGTCGGTCGCACCACAGGAGAAGGTTCAGGCTCAGGTACTGGGAAATGATCCACACATTGTGCTTGCTTACAAATACAAGACCAGAAATTTGACAATGATCTCTATGGTTTGTCATGGATCACTATGGCCTTCCAATGACCTTTCAATGCTCTCAATGACAATGAATTTCAGTCACTCTCCTCATGAAGGGAAACATATATCTCTGGTTCTTTTACTCCTCCTTCCTTGCAAACAAATATGATCAATGACTGGAACAAATGGCTGTCACCATGGTTACTGGTAAAGTAGTAGACACCAGGTGGTGTTCTATTACATTGTGTAGCAAGTGGCAGGGCAGAGCTGGAGGGGCTGGTCACCATATACATATATGAATATGATTGGCCAAGAATAAACAGCAATTTTTGTTAGGATAGACCATGTGAAGGCAAGACATTTTGTATTTACTTGCAAATGTTACCTTTTTAGTTTCTTATGATTACTTACCATCCTGCAGGTTTACATCCTGACTAAAGAGGAAGGCGGCCGTCGCACACCGTTCACCAACACCTACACTCCCGTCATGTTCTCCCACACGTGGAACATGGCGTGTCGAGTCTCCCTGCCCGAGGGAAAGGTAAGGATAAGAATTGCAACAATTTTCTTCAATCAATGACTGTTTTGTAAAGGTACAGTACATACCTCCCAAATTTTCGATGTCCACCAGTACATTTTCGTCTGAGACTAGGTCATTCCCCATAACGAAGATGTGCTGGTAGACATCGAAAATTTGGGAGGTATGTACTGTAACTTTACAAAACAGTCATTGATTGAAGAAAATTGTTGTAACTGTTTGCATACGTGACTGATTAACCTCTTCAACGAAAGGATAAGAATGTCTTGCATTGCTCGACCCCATTTCAACCTTCCTCATGATGTAGAGTTTATGTCCCTTTTTGTAGCTACTTAAAAGGGTTGGAGTCCTTGAAACAAGGATTTGATGCAAGTGAAAAAGAGTACCTAGCTAGGGTTAGGGCTATCCCTTGGGATGGGTGTAATTCTGGTACACGTAGTCACATGTTTGAGGAGAGTTACATCTCCAGTACAGTAGAGATCAAACCACACTTTATCAAAAACACCATGGGTCTATTTGGGTGTGAGTGGATCAAGCCTTACAATCTGGTCTCCAGGTTGACATTGTGTAAAGGTGATAGTCACCTGTAAATACTGCCAATCAGGGTTTTAGCCAGCATCTGTCCCTCCGTCCTTTGACAGAATTTTGCAGCTGGGGCCAGAAAAAAAAATTGCCCATTCTGTCCTCTGCACCTGGCAAAAATTGATAGGTAAAGATATGATAAAACTGTCTCCCTTGTGTAATTTTTCACCAAACCAGCAAAACCTACACCTCAAAATGCAAGAGCATCTGGATTTCAAAGTCTTCAGAGGGAGCATGCCCCTGCACCCTCCTAGAAATGTCACATCGAAGTATGACGTCTTGCTTGTTGGGCACTCGATAGAATCGAGGGGACAGAAATTGATTACAGGCTGGCTACAACCCTGTAAATCTCAGTAGATAAATAACTCATCCCCATATTGTTTTTTTCCATAGGAAATGGTGATGCCCGGAGAGGACACCACCCTGTCCCTGGTGCTGAGAACCCCCATGGTGATGGAGCCGGGACAGAGATTCACGTTACGCGACGGGAACCACACCATCGGCACCGGGGTCGTCACCAAGATCCTGCCGCCTCCAAAACCAGAAGAGAAATTCACGGGGAACTAACGCGACGAAATTTCCCTTAGTCGTGATCAGATATTTTCTGTAGCCACATAGTGTACATATGAAGTATGTCAAGTTTTCTTTTGTTTTTACAAATCACACGCATAAACGAATACAGCATTACATACAGTGTTAAGATAATGCAGGCAAACCCCACTATTTTGTCCAGTTGTAGCTTTGCAACAAAAATGATGCAAAATCTCATTGACATGTGTAGTCAATGTGAGTAAGTCATTTCTATATTCTATATGGAGTCATTTTGCTTCAGACTATAACAGAATATAGTATAACATTGATTTTGTTGACTTGAAATTTCAAACTCTAGTCACAAGGCTTTTCAGATCATGCAAAAAATGTACACTTTGGTGTAGTATTGACTTTATTACTAAAGTAAAGGGTTTCAATAAAGAAGACCCTCGGTTCACTGGTATACAGAAAGGTAAAGCCTAGGTATATTATAGTAATTACACTTTTGTAAGAAACAAGGAATGTGATTCAGAAAGAGAATATTATATAGTATAGTGTGTTAGCACCATAGGCAACTGTTTAGAAAAAAAATTAAGGCTGATTATATACAGATGAAGAATCTGTGAATATTAAACTTGTTCCTTGGTGGTTAATGTTTTCTCCACGTGCATCTACATCTTGTCCTATGGTCAGTATGGAGAGTGTATGCATCGCTTGTTGCTTATGAATGGTAGCCTACACCAGGCCTTCCTACATACAGGGGTGTCGGAATCGTAGAATTTGGAAATTGGCCAGGGTACGTAGTCAGTCCACGCTAAGGTTCATGTTCCCCTTTTGAGGCCAGCTAACTCCTATGGTAGGAAAACTCCACTGGCAAATTATTATCCCTATAAAAAAGCCAACAGACAGTCTGGTGGAGACTAATGTAATGGTGTTTTGTAGGTTAATAGCCATTTTGGCACTGAGATGATACTACCTCTGAACTCAACAAAGAAATCATTCTTGCATGTCAAGATTGATGGCTAGAGATACGCATCTCGATGAATTATGTGCACTGCAAACAAGAAGTACATAATATATGTATGTATGGGTGTGCTTACACATAATGATAGTTTTTAATTAGTCATGTTGGAGACACCTTTGCAACATAACAAAAATCTATGATTCTATGATATAATCTATATCAGTCAGTGCCCCATCTGACTCGCAAATTCAGCTTACCCAGCCTTAAACTACAGGCCGCAGCCCTATCGTTGCCAAACAATTTTTGTTGGTACGTGTAGTTGAAAAGTCAACAGTAGACATAGTTATGGTTATATAACGTTACAACAACCGCCGCCAAATATATGAGGGCCCGGGACGGCGGAGTTTGCATTACAATGACTAGGACTGTTCTAAAGCTAAGGGCACAACCCGTTATTCGTGCAAATACGTGCCAAAACGTGGGCAATCATTTTAGATTCGCAAGTGGTAAGTACCACCTCCGTACGAACTCGTAGGGAATCCGACGGATTTTGGAGCACACAGACACGCCGTGGAAAAAGTACGTGCAGGCACAACTTTGTGTGCCATCGGGCTGCGGATTCGCTCTCCGTACATGCCAGTACGGGCGACGCGCCTGCCATGTACAGCCTGAACGTTTTCAGAAATATGTGGCGGACGTGTCCTCCCACAAAAACGTACGGACAAATTGCACGTACGGCGGGTTGTGCCCTTAGCTTAAGCTTGGGTCACATTTCCAAACCGGGGCCCGGCCGGGATGTTTTAAGAAACGAGAAATCAAAATGTATACCTAGAAAAATACACAAATCATACCCATGAATCTTCTTTCGACATTTTGTGTATCTTAATGTATTTTATGTCATTCTTTTCGCGTCCGAAAGCTGCCCGGCCGGGCCCCGGTTTGGAAATGTGACCTAAGCCAAGGCAAGACTGTAATGAGTAAAATGTATGACACAATATTGTCACTGGTGTCTCGCTCCCACGTACCTAGCGTCGCCATGACAACAATCCGCCTTACGTGACCTCTATGAGTCGGCGTCAGGGCGTGAGCGACCCCACCCTGACAATTTCCAACTCCCTGGGGGGCTGCGCAATACGCAGGTCGTCACAGTAAGACACAGAATACAATATTTACCTGCCAAGTACTCTCTCTCTCTCTCTTAAACATGCCAGTCTAAAGATGCTTCAAAAATATTTCGTAAGTTATTGTTCGTTATCAGATGTTTATGAGACGTTACGTGATGTCTTAAGGTGCTGCTAGCATTGTGCAACGACCGTAACCTACATATACGCCAGACGTTGTATGCGTGCCGTCGAAGGTAAGAACAGTCAACAATTTGTGCGTAAAGATGTCTTAGAAAAATAGACTTCGTATGAAACGATTTTGTGAAATTGATACAGAATGTTTTCTCTTCAAATTTATCTTATTGGAGAATTGCTGCGAAAATGGTGACGTATCTATGTGGTTGCTACGCTAAGCACTTGGTATAAACTGTCCCCGGGGAAGTATCATCGTCATTATCACTATGTCGCTTTCAATCACCGATATACAGAAAAGCTTTCTTTTTATATGTAGAAAAATTACCATCATTTACATTTTATTTCCAGGTTTTGCCTATTTCCTTTCTTGACGAAGGCTAAGGTGACAGTTGGTCATTACGCAAACGTCGGTTCAAATTTGTGTCAGTGGACCTCCAAGACGAGTCGAAGGCCTTATCTAAGTCTACAAAATCAAGAAAACTCATCGGCTTCAAGGTGATGTTTTGTTACAGTTGTTTATTCCTATGTATAAAATATGTTTTTGAAAAATAATGATACCATACTGTTGGCATAGTTGACCTAGAATTATGGTACGGAATAGGAGAGGTCTGCGAAATGTCACATGAGGATTCCTATACTGTCATATTGATATTAATAATTCAAAGGTGTCGCAGTCCATTGTGCACAACAAATGACATCTTTGTTCGTCTGTTTTTGTATCCAAGATCCGGCTTTCAAATACACACCTGGCCGACTTTTTTTGCGTCTCTTACCACAAAAAGGCGTGTTTTTTTCTGTTAGAAAATAATAAGGTACAGTATCATTCTGTTAGATGCTAACGTTTGATATATCGTGTATGATTTTAGTTTCGCGGGGACTTATTTTTGCGGCATGAAAGGGGTAGGGAGGTTTTCGCTTTGTTCAATGTTGGCGGTATTAGAAACAATTCTGTAGCACAGTAGAACGTATATCCTTGGTTTTTTTCTGTTAGAAAATAATAAGGTACAGTATCATTCTGTTAGATGCTAACGTTTGATATATCGTGTATGATTTTAGTTTCGCGGGGACTTATTTTTGCGGCATGAAAGGGGTAGGGAGGTTTTCGCTTTGTTCAATGTTGACGGTATTAGAAACAATTCTGTAGCACAGTAGAACGTATATCCTTGGTGTCATGATTTCGCGAAAAAGCCCATCGCGAACAATTCAAGATATACACATAGTCTCCACATAACCTCCTTGGTAATAGCGAAGGAAATAGAGAGTATCCCTGGAGGTACTGTTTTCACGATTGTTTTTAAATTTATGAATTGACAAGATTCGGGGGGAATGTCACGTTTAGTGTAGCCTCATATTTTTATGAACCCAGGATTCGTCCTTTTTTTTCCCATAGCTTAACTATCGATACAGTGGAACTCGTTTCCATAAAGTACTGTATGAGCATCCTAAAACCTTGAACAACGCTTACAGCTAGATGTGCAAATGCTACTTTTTTTTTTCTAAATCAGGTTCGTAGGGCCTGATGTTACCATCATGTTGATGAAGAGCGGCCCATAGCTATAACTGTAGCAGCATCTCTTCTCCCTAAGTCAGAAACATCAAGCTTAAGCAAGCTGGACTTCACTGACTCAATAGGCGAAGCAGGGGTTACGAGGCTGCTCGGGAAATTCCCTACCCCATTTTGGCCGGAATGGTTTGATCCGCTCACATCGCACCATCGCACATGTGGCGGGTTCTTTTACGTGCCCGGGGTGTGGCTCTCCCCAAACACGGGACCTCCATTTAACGTCCTATCCGAGGGACGACTCATTTTCACTTGAGTAAAGTGAGGAAAGTCGTGTAAAGTGCCTTTCCCAAGGGCACACGACCGGCAACACGGCAGGCGGATTCGAACCGGCGACCTCTCGGTCACGGGCCGAATACACTACCACTGTGCTACGCGGCCCCTTACTTGTGTCAGGTCGTTCAGTTATGCCGGTTGTACAGATACAGATACAGAATCTGATGTGTTACGCTGAAGGTTAGTTCTATCGGCTATACAGATACACAGGCAAAATACATTTTGAGATACCTGAAGCCTAGACCAGAACGTTTGCCTTCTGTATTGTATCACAAGATTTACACAGTTAGAATTATCTCCTACGGCACTTTTCGCTAAAGTTTACTGCTAAGTGACCGTTCACATTAAACAAGATTTCTACCTTTCCCTTAGAAGACAATTTGATATATATTCATAATAACAATCAATAATTAAACGGGGTCTGAATTTGTCATTCACTTGGTGGTCGGATATACAAAAGGACGTAAATTATTGCCATTAAAGCTATTTCATAAATGTACCAAAGGGTATGACATCAATAATATCATTTCGTTGTTATATTGCTTTTCCAGTAGCTTATGGAATAATGTGTTTTTAGAAAACAAAATCTCTCTGACCTCACTGCCATATCATTCTCTAAATTAGCGAAACTATTTCGTTCACGAAAGACATGTAATTGTGTGGAACCTCCCCTTTTGACTCTCTAAAAATTTCGTTCATGAATGAGTTGTAACTGTGTGGAACCTCCCTTTCTGACTCTCTAATGATAGTCATGAATAATAGAGTGTCTCTTCTTTTGTCAGCGGTCCTAAGGTGAATCACGCTGTTTTGCAGACGCACCCTCTCCAGTCCACGAACAAAAGGAGAGAAAATTGCTCATCATGACCACTAAGCGAACTCCAAAGTGTCTGAATCACCAAAACCATATGTAGATACATTTGCATGAAAGTTTTTTTTTTTTTTCGTTTTGGTACTTGGTCATTTCGCATAACCAGTTTCTTATAGGTTTGTAAAACTCATTGCAACTAGTATTGTTGACGGTTCTTGGTAGTTTACGATATAAATGATATTAGAGGAATAAATATTGAATAACGAAAAATTATGGTATATTTTTCATCAGATGATATACAAAGTGTCGCAAGCCGTGTTGTTGACGTTTCTTGTAGTAGGGATGTGTTTTTGGTAGTTTACGGTAGAAATTTTATTATAGAATGACTGATTGAAATAATGAGACTTTTTTGTTATATTTTTCCTCAGATTATATATATACAGTTTGTCTCTAGCCGTGCTGTTGACGGTTCTTGGGGTAGGGATGTGTTAATACAAGAATGAAAGATTGAAATAATGAGAATTTTTCTTATATTTTTCTTCAGACGAGATACAGATTGTCTTTAGCCGGGCTGTTTACGGTTTTTGAGTGAGGATGTGTTATATCATAGAAGAAATTATTGAAATAATGAGAATTTTTGTTATATTTTTTTTCAGATGAGATACAGAGTGTCTCTAGCCGTGCTGTTGATGGTTCTTGCGAGTGCGGCGGCCCAGGACTGCACGGCCGTATTCGCAGAGTCAGCGGGGACCACCGCCAGACTCGGCGGGCTGTTCCGCGTGCACGACCCGGGGACGGGAGACGAGAAGTGCGGGGACATCTCCCTGAAAGGCGGCGAGACCGTGGAGGCCATGCTGTTCGCCGTAGATAAACTGTCGCAGTCCAATCAAAATCTGGTCGCGGGGGTAACTTTTGGTGAGGCAAAGTTCTATTGTTCAAGTACAAATTACTTGTATGTCTTGACTTTACAAAGGCCATATTAGACAAACAAGCATGAATAGCAATTGGAATAGAGAAAAACAGGTGCTTTCAAAAAAGCTGGCATTTTGCCAATGTTTGCGTGTGTGAACGTTTTTTTCTAGTTATTAGAATGTCATATAAATAGAACAGAGTAACTAAACCTGATATTGGCGCATGGAGAGATTCACATATGTGCTTGAACTGCAGCAGATCTAGACGCCACCTGTTAAAATTTGCGTGAACTGCAGCAAATTTCACTACACATTGCCTGTTTTTGAGTGAGCTCTGTTGCGGGGCATTTTTAAGTTTTTTTTTTTAATTTTTATTTCTATTCGGCGAAAAAACGAAGCGGCGAATCCGTTAACCAAAGAAATAAATTGGTGTGGCCAAATGGATGTAAAAATTAGTATTTTAATGGATGTAAAAAAGAAAAAAAAATTGAAAAAAATCTACCTCCCCGGATTCGAACCGGGTGCATTGGTTTAGAATGCGTAAACTTTACCACTGCGCTAGTGCGAACATGTTGAAAAATGCCTGTTTTAACAGGTATACAAATGTTTGGCATGGATTGAACAGGTCCGTTCATCTCAACATCACAACATCACAACATCACAACGGCGACTACACTGGCCAGAAGGCATATTGCGACTGCAAGTCGCAAAATGCAAAAAAAACTCAGGTGAAACTGAGTAACGTTACGTACCTACCTGCGGTTAGGGACGTCTCTTGGATATGACTTTAAATTGATCATGAAAGGCCCGTGTTTAAGAAAAACCACACCTGGAGCACGTTAAGGAACCCGCCAAACTTAACAAGAAGAGAAGGGGTCCTTCCCGGTGTGAGTGGATCAAATAGAGGGTCTGAATGCGGTTTGGGACTTTCCCATGCTTCTCCTATAGGGTTAGTCTTTGATCTCGGGATGTCGATGTCGTCTGATTTTCTCAATCCTGATGTTTGTGACTGGATAGTATGTGGGGAAGGACAACCTCAAGCCAACCGTTCACACTTACGCCACATCTTCAGAAAATACGCTGGAGCCGCATGTTCCCCGTTCAGGAACTTTATTCGAACCATCACACAACAAACATGTTTCGCCGTGTGGCTTCCTCGGTGTTATGGGCTCGAATAAGCATAGTACAGCATGTCCTCGCTGATGTTTGTGACTGGATGTTAGTTTGGTGCCTGAAAGTGGTTTCTTGGTCTTGCACTGAGAACTGTCTGTTAAACAAAGGGTAAACGGATGACTTGTGTACCTTATCTCCAGACGTCCAGATCTACGACACGTGTGGAAGAGAAGACGAGGCGGCCAAATCAACCCTGGAACTCGTGGGCTTTGCCGAGCCCGAAAACATCAACTTCGGCTACGACGCAACCACGTGTCCGGCAAGAGACAGGGTGTTTGTCGGTACGTTACATCAAATTTCATAATCATTTTTGGCTACAAGATACAAAACCTGCAACCTGACTATATAAGATTTATGTATTACGTACTAGTATATAATTATATGCGACACTCTTCAAGCAGAGGTTGATTAGAAAAAATCGTGTTCGCTGAAACAAAAAGACGGCATATAAGAAAAAGATCACCATGTTCTCCACCAACCTCTGCTTGGAGAGTAAAATGCGTATATAGATGCGTATATGCATGATATATAAATATATGTGTGTATGTTCTACAAAATACCATTCGGCGACTGTATATCTACTGAATTTGCTCTTGCTGTCATGCAGTGTCTGTTTTTAATTGACAGCGGAATTAACATAATATCTTAAGTCATACAGTATTTTGTGTTTCTGTAATCCGATTCTAGTTTTCTGTGATTGTAGTGTTGTAGTAATAATATCATTTTTTGTCTATGCAATAACTACAGAAGCGGGCTAGTCCACTGGTAATAAGTATATATACGTATATATCATCTGGAATGTTCAGTCTTTGTGATATTCCTTAACTTGTAAACTGCAGGTATGGTGGGCCCGAGCCTGAGCCAGTCAGCCGTCTCGGCGTCCGAGGTCCTCACCCCCGTACAGGTTCCCGTTATCAGTCCGACTGCCACCAGTATAGAACTGGACGATAAGGAGAAATTCCCTTACTTCATGAGGACAGCATCCTCGGACAAGAGCCAAGCACAGGTAATCTTGTGGTTTAAAAGTTATATAGTTAGTTTTTTTTTTCTCTAACATTAACAACCCCTACTGAGGCTTCGGTCCCAATAGCAAGGTGGCCGTAAGGCATGTAGTCCCGGCCGGACGGCCAAGCTACTTGCCCCGGTGGATTTTAGGTGTACGCCACGGGTAGGTCACGGCGCCTATATGTTACCGGTCCCGGTTTGATTTTAAGTACGACTTAAATTCAACCCGGGGTGCGGCCGTGGCCCGAAAATGACCCTGGATCCAATGAGTGTCACACGGGGCGACAAAGGAATCACGCCCGAAAGTGCATAGTACTGTCCGTGAACTAGTATTAGTACTATAGTAAATAAACTATGAATATGTCATTGATGACCATTCCAGGCTATGGTGGAACTGTTGGTAGTTCTCGGCTGGACGTATGTGTCAACGGTGGCGTCAGCGGACAGCTATGGGCGGATGGGCATCGCAGAGTTCACTCGTGCGGCAAAGGTACCATTTAAAAAAAAATCAGTCTCTATGTGCTGGGCAATGTGCGTGCGCGCGTGTGTGTGTGTATTTGTGTGTGTGTGTGTGTGTGTGTGTGTGTGTGTGTGTGTGTGTGGAGAATCCTGGTATGATATGGTAAAAAAGGCGTTGATTCAGACCAGCGGTATACAATGAAATGCTCAAAATATTGTCGATTGCGGAAAAACGTAAAAGGTCCATATGCATCTCCTTGGTGCTGAAACTACAGTCCTGCGTTGCTTCACGCCTTCCTTCACTTAAGTCGTTTTCATAGTTTTTCAAGCCAAATGTTTGCCCATGACAAATGTGTGTCCCGCGGCGCCCGACACTGCTTGGGGGTTTCAAGTATACCAGAAGGCAGTAAATTGCGTCATTACTTCGAGCTTGATAGCTTTTAGCTGAGCAGTCTGAACAGATTTTGGGAGAACAGATCGCACTGTGGAAAATAACCCTAACCTTAAGTAATCATAATCCTAACAATAAACGTGAACCTAACCCTAACCCTAGGCGACCATAACCCTAATCTTAACTAAACCAAAATCCTAACCATAAAGTAACCGTAGCCCTAACCCTAAGCCTAACGTAACTATAACCGAAATCCCTACATGTCACCCATAACCCTAATCCTCCAACGTAACTATTACCCCAACAATAACTCTAATTCTATGAGTGTGCACTAACCCTCATGGAGCAAAAACTTTGCACCATGCACAACGGCAGTTGGTATCGACTTTTCTTTGCACTCAAACAGGATGCCAGCATCTGTGTGGCGGTGTCCGTAGAAGTGTCCAACACGGCCCGCGGGGCGGCGTACTTCGGCCCGATCCTCAACCAGCTCCTCACCAAGGCCGAGGACGGGGCGGTCGGCGTGGTGGCCTTCCTAC
This sequence comes from Branchiostoma floridae, assembly GCF_000003815.2. NCBI lineage: Eukaryota > Metazoa > Chordata > Leptocardii > Amphioxiformes > Branchiostomatidae > Branchiostoma > Branchiostoma floridae. The sequence continues at coordinate 11,913,521 of NC_049989.1, read as the reverse complement.
ACGACTTCAACTTCCAGCGGATCATGGAGGTGGCCGTGGCGGAGGGAGACCGTGCTAAGGTGCTGCTTTGTTTTTCTACTATCCATGTAGTTAGTATCTGAATTTGTAGTTATCCACGAAACTTGTTCACACGACCTTACTCACTCCACCAAGGTGTAAAAATTGATACCTGACTTCAGTCAGGGAAGTCAAAGACTACATTTCCCTTCTGTCTTTACTTTGTATGTGGAACTGTTGAAATAGGTTACTATCTTGAGTGCAGTGCCACATTGTCCTCATCTGGCCCAAAGCAACCAAAAATATATTTTAACCTGTTATCTTAAGTTTGGTTAACTTATTAAGTTTTATCTATATGTCATTTCTCCAGGTACTGACATGGATTGTGTCTGAAGGCGTGGGTCCGGACCAGACCGTGGTGCAGGGGTACGGATCTCACGCCCGTGGTATGGTCACAGTCCGGCCGTCCTTCTCTGTCATACAGGAGTTTCAACAACACATGGAGACTCAACACGCTGTCAATCGCCGGTAAGGAATTTTGTCTAAAATGACAATGGCAATGACAATGACCTTTATTTGCATGTTCTTGCCCATATGGGCTAAATGCAGTAGTTACATAAAACGTTGCTGTAAAGAACCTTTACAGTGTCAGTGGGAGAGACAGAACAACTAAGGCTATGCTACATTATAAGTACATCTATCGTTTACAAAATAGTCAAATATGTAATGATATGCTATTCTACAGTTTACATGTCTCTTTCCTCTTTTTGAAACAAGTGTATATGAGTTCACAGAGTTTTTGCAGCACAATGTTGTCAGATGATTTCATAAATACAAATAGCTCATATTTTACTAACTGTTATGTTCGTGTATAAAAATTCAGGGCATTAATAAAAGAATTACGTATATGACTATATAACTCACACTCCAATACAAAATGAAATATGGCTAGAGTTGAGTTCTGCAAATAGAATGTGATCATTTGTCTTTTAACATTTGGATATTAAATTTCTGGTCATCAACAAAAAAGGCTGAAGCTCAATGCTCAAGGCTCAAGGGAGCGCATTTTCTTGTCTTGTCAAATTTGAAGTAAGTGACCAGCTATTGGTATTGAATGATGAAAGCCACATATTGTACGAGCAATGTTGGTCTAAATCCGTCTGTTTTCCGTTCGTCTGTTGTACAGAGGAATCAACCCCTGGTTCCCAGAGTACTACATGGAACTGCTTCAGTGTAGGATTAACCACAGGTCCATCGACTACACAGCCAGAAAATATGTCAGGTATGTATGCTGCCGTAGGGGTTAGGTTACGGGACTATGATTCCCACCTTAAGCAAAGGGCACAACCCGCCGTACGCGCGATTTGTCCGTACGTTTTTGTGGGAGGCCACGTCCACCACGAATTTCTGAAAACGTGGGGAACGACTGGCAAGAGCAGGGAGGGAGTACGTCAACGCATGCCACTCGCACGGTTGCGCAAGGTGCACATAAAGTTTTGACTGCACGGTAAGTTCTACGGCGTGTCTGCGTGCTCCAAAATCCGTCGGATTCCCTACGAGTTCGTGCGGAAGCGGTACGTACCACTAACGGATCCCAAAACATTGCCCACAATTTGGCACATAGACAGCACGTATTTGTGCGTACGGCGGGTTGTGCCCTAAGCTTTAGTTACTGTCCTTCAGCTAGCGTAAAATCACATCAGACTGCAGCAGTTTGATTTCGTTTGTTTATTGAGATTAGTGATACAGATAGAGGTCCATTAGTGATACATCACTACTCTGCTTGGAGTCCAGGTGTAAAATAATACAAAATATATATAAACGACAGAAATCTAACTGACTTTGAAATAACAGAAAGAAACATGGGATGAACGTCAATGGAAAATAAGATAAATATGTCAAAAAGTAGTTTGCAGCATCTGGGGCTGGGTGATCAGTCAATGAATAATATCCCTCTGGAACAAAGATTAAGGTCATCTAAACATCATATTGGCGGTATACGTACTCGTTAATCGACACCATTGCAATTTTCTGATGCTTATCTGTTTTGTTGATATGGGTAACTTTTTATGCTCCTATATTGTTGCAGTGTATAGTGTCCGATGATTAACACTGTTCTTGTTGGTTTTTTTAAATGTTAGTGCCAGGGCTGTCTGAAAAACAGGTCAAAACGACCTGAGTGTACCTTTACTGTTAAACAAAAGAGGTAAATATATATATGCTCGATTTAGGAACAGTTCTTACGCATGGAATATTTTACATTACTGATAATCTGAATTCATCTAGGTTTGCCGCCCTGCCAGAATGCGACTCTCTGATCATGTCGAGCGGCTTCAACCAGACGTTCGTGGCCAGTAAGACCATCGACGCCGTCTACGCCTTCGCGTACGCGATGAGGGCGGCACAGGCGGATCTCTGCGGGCCCAACCCGTCTGGGCTGTGCGATGAGATGCGCAGGATGACACAGGTGCGTTCTTTTTATCATTCGACTATGCAGAGCCTCGCCCGCGGACTATACAATATCACATACCAGTAAACTATGTATTGGGCGAGGCTCTGTTAAAGCGAACTGAGGTTCCGTCCACTATTGTGGGCATGTCCTCTAATAAGTTTTTTCTATGTACTACTAGTTTGATGTATGCATTTGTGTACTTTTGTAAAAACGGTGGATTATGCTTGCAATACTCTCTGGACGTGACAAGAAATACTTTCAATACTAAAGTATCGTCATAAATACTTGAAATGGATGGACTTTTCGTGTCATACACAACTAACCATGGAAAGAGTACCTTTATAACTGTGAAGTAATAAAGTATGGGTATTTTTACTTTCTTTAAACTTGGGTGCCAAGAAGTCTTTGTATTATTCTACTGATAACAGAGTGGGAGTTTCCGTTACAAGTGCAATAAATGGAAGACACATAACATAACATTCCTAGTTCATTACATCTATCTTGTTATCGTATTATACCCATTTTCCAAAAACAGACTAAAACGTCATCAAAAAATTACCTGGGGAATTCTCAGATGATACTACTACGCATGCGGGGACAAATTCCACACATGCCTACGAAATTTTGTGAATTCTTGTCTAACGGACGCACACTATATTATAAGGCTCGCCCCTAAGGCGTCGCCAAAATCTCTGAGAGAGGACTTCAACTGGCGCTTTATTCTTTTTATCCAGGAGGAGTTTTTCCGGTACCTGCAGGACGTGTATTTCACGGGACTTGGCGGAAACACTGTCCGGTTTGACGAGACCGGAAATGTGGAGGCGGCGTACGATCTCTTCAACTATGTGGACACGGACAACGATGGGGAAGGCGACACTTTCAACAGAGTAGGCCATTCTAAGTCTATTTTTCTATAAAGGCAAACAACAAAACACTGTAGTAGAGCTTACAAACACTACTAGTATACGAAAAGTTAGAATGCTATGATGTGTCGGAGCCCTCTTTCTTAGTGACTGTACTGAAACAGTGCTGAGCTAGCTTCATTGGGTTTTTATTTATTCTTAAAACAAATACTAGTAGTACATTTGTCAAATACTAAGGTACTAAGGTAATTATAGAAACATAGATATTATAGAAAGAAAGTTTATTCAGGGAATGATGAATTACGTATGTATCCTATATTACATTGGTAATGGTACATTTGTCAAGCACAAGGAAGTTAAGACTAATATTTCTACAATCTACAACTATTGCACAGGGACGTTTATGAAGGTTTAATAGACATTCAGGTAGACAATCTTCAAATACAGTTCATTCTGTAGAACTGGAAAAAACGAGATTGCACAGGGAGTGATAAAATTTACTGCGTTGAACGTCTTCTTGATATTCAGCCATGTTGTCCACGTGTCGTCACTAAGATAATCTTTAACAATCGATGTTTTTCCCTATTTTAAAAGATCGGCACGTATCGAGGCGAAACGTTGGACGTGGCCCTGATGAACATCACCATGTACGACCAGGCCGGGGCCGAGGGCGTGCCGGACTCCGACTGCCTGCGGGACTGCTCGCGCTGCCGCCCGCTGAAGGAGGACAAGAAGTACGCTCACCTGAGCGGTGACGTGCTGGTTAACGGGCTCTTCCCTGTACACGGCGCGGGGGACACGACGTTTGTCTGCGGCGACATCAACAAGGAGAAGGGGATACAGACCCTGGAGGCTTTTCTTTACGCCATAAGACGGATCAACCAAGACGCTAATCTTCTACCGTCAGTGAGTCTGGGCACACTGGTGAGTCACCTCCATGCATATGGTGTAAAGTTATATACTATTAATAGTAAAAGATGAAACATTTATGTTAGAAAAATACATACCCACATACCAAATGTCAAAACAATCCTTCCAGGCATTGTCAAGGCATCGTGTTTACAGACGGACAGACGGAAAGACACACACGTACATACGCACCCTCACGCAATCGCTGGTAGAAACATAACCTTCTTGGCGAAGTTGATAAAACATTAAAAATGTATATTCTAAAGAAGCATGTAACTGTAAAAGACTTTCATATTTTACTAGTTCTTGGTACACATTGACCTTGTTGTTCAGTTGCCCTTTTAATATCGATTTTATATCGTAGGGTTTTGGATACTTAAGACAATAGACATTATTGATCAAACATTATCATAATGCCAGTTGACGTCGGCGCAGAATCATTGTTTTTTTAAAAACATAGGAATCGCTTTAGTAATCATATGTTAATTTCTAAAGAGACCTCTGTATTTCATCGTTCGCTTTGCTCACTCGGTGGTTATAACATTTTTTTTTTACACATAGGAATCGCTTTAGTAATGATATGTTAATTTCTAAATAGACCTCGTATTGACCTGTATTTCCTCGTTCGCTTCGCTCACTCGGTGGTTATAACATAAGACCAGGCTTTACGACACCATATTGATATACATATCTCGGGGCGGGTCATTGACCATAAAGTGTTCCCTCCTTCCCAGGTGTTAGACACGTGCTACAGCCCGATCCAGGCCGGCCAGGACGTGTCCAACCTACAGAGCAGGGTGGTGACGTATGGAGTTCCTGATGTCGATGTCTATGACATCATAGGATACGTGGGCGCACTTTCTAGTGACGTCACTGTGGATGTGGCCGATGTGCTGACTTCTTTGGGGATTCCGCAGGTAAGTAAAGACTGACAATATTTTCTAATACAAAACACTGGTGTAATATTTTTGATAAAAATTCAGATTTGACAAAAAATGTATAATTTAAAGGGAAATACATAATGTTTGCCATAACACTGAGTAAAAAAAAAAACTACTGCTCTATTTGTTTTTACTTAAACACATTAATAAATATGTAGAGTGACCAGCCCATACACTCTACAGCTCTGTCCTGCAACTTGCTACATAGTGTAATTGAACGTCTCAAGGTGTCTGCTACTGTGCCAGTTACCATGGTGACAGCCATCTGGTCCGGTTCATTGACCTTATTTGTTTTGGCACGAAAAAGAAACAAGAGGAAGAAACGTAGCGAAAATGGCACGTTTTCTTCCTTGAAAGGGAACATAATAAATTGTTTTTGTGTATTCGTTCAGATAAGCTGGGGATCCACCAGCACGTTGCTTAGCAACGCAGACGACTATCCGTTCTTCCTGCGGACGGTTCCATCTGATGACCTCCAGGGGGAGGCCATCGCTGCACTTGTCGACTACTTCGACTGGAACTACGTGGCGATTGTGTCTTCTGACACGGTGTACGGTCGCTCAGGGATCACAGCATTCAGACAAGCGGCAGACAACTACGATATCTGCGTCTCCTTTTCCCACGTGGTGCCCAGAGACGCGACGGACGAGCAGCTCGAAGCCATCATCACGGCGCTGCGCGAAAACACCCGAGCGAGGGCCGTCGTCAGCTTCGTGACGGACTCGGATGCACGAGCTCTTCTTCAGGTTTGGTTGTTTATTCATCCTAATTATACGACATTTATGAGCCCTGAACACTTGTGATTTTGTAGGACTGATTCTAAAACGAATTTTAAAGGATGGGACCACCAAGGCCTACATCACATTTCCAAACATGGGCCCGGCCGGGCAGCTTTCGAGACCGAAAAGTATGATACAGTACTGTATAAAAGACACCAGACTACACAAGACGTAAATAGAATAGCCGTGGGCATTACATCGTCCCGTATACAGTTCTATTTTTCGTATCCACAAACAGCCCGACCCGGTCCCGGTTTAGAAATGTGACATTAGCCTTTGTGGTCGACTGTTCAATATTGTTCAGGAAGCATTCATACCATGTACTTGAATGTAGTGTGCATATACTAGTAACCTGTCTTTTCTGTCAGTGAGCTTAACTCCTTCGAGGACACTTTCATTTTTTTTTCACTTTCCCTTTCAGGCGGCTACCAGACTGAACGCCCGTGGAGAGTTGATCTGGATCGGTAGTGACTCGTGGGGAAACCAGGTTAGCGTGGTGGACGGGCTGGACAACGCCGCACGGGGATCCCTCACCATTACACTGGAGAACAACCCTGTCGCTGGGTTTGAGGTATCAGATAGTTGAATGTATTGTTGTCGTTACCCACGTGTTTGTGAGTGTGTATGTGTACATGTGTACATGTGTGTGTGTGTGTTTGTGTGTGTGTGTGTGCGCGCGCGCGCGCGCGCGCGTGTGTGTGTGTGCATGCGTGTGTGTGTGTGTATGATATCTGTAAAAAAAGTCCTTAAACGCTGTACGACGAAATATTTTTAAGTGAGAAGTTCTATATGCATCTCCTTGGTGCTGAAACGACGGTGATTCTTTGCTGTACTTCGCTTGGTTCTGACGTTGCTTTTGTAACTTTTGAAAATTCACAAATACTATTGTTTTATTGATAACAGTGTGTGTGTGTGTGTGTGTGTGTGTGTGTGTGTGTGTGTGTGTGTGTGCACGCGCGCATGTGTGCGAAGGCGTAAGGGAGTGAGCAGGAAGAGACAAAGCATGCCCTTGCTTTTTGTGTCGCATCTATCTCTAGAAATGTCACGAGATTATCACCATTATCCCTACATCCAGGATTACTTCAAGGCATTGACCCCGGACAGTAACAGCGACAACCCCTGGTTCCAGGAATTCTGGGAGGACCATTTCGGCTGCAACCTGCCCGGCGGCACCAAGTACGCGGACAACTGTTCTCCCTCCCACTCCCTAACACAGGGCTTTCAGCAGGCCAGCTTCGTGCCACAGGTAGGTGCTGTTTTGTGTTGGAGATACATTTATCAGAAGAGCGGTATAATATATGATAAGTTCGTGAATAGTCTCATACGTTTCGTACGTCACTGACTAAAGAGGCTCTGATTTTCACAAACCATACATTATTTACACCTAACCAAGGGAATTGTTACTGGTTCACAGTTTACTGCATCACTAGGTGTCGCTGCTTACAGTGACAGGTGGCAATTGTACCTTTAAGACTGCGAGGGCATTCGTCTTACGACTTGAATTAGATATACTTTCGATGCCGTATACGGAACATCCACATAAAGAATTTTCCACCATGTCTTTGGCCTTTTTCATGATGAATGGTCTGCCTTTCCAGACACGTGATCATAAGGACACGTGATTCAAGTTGAATACGTGCCCAGAATTTTTTTATATTTTGAAATTATTAATCCATCTTGATTGAATATACATGTACTTTGAATTTCAAAGTGTATACTTTCTATTTTCCACAGGTGATGAACGCAGTGTACGCCTTCGCGCACGGACTGGACGTGTTGCTACGGGAGCACTGCAGCGGGGCACAGGGGGTCTGCTCACAGCTCACCGCCAACCAGAACTTCAAGTACGTCTCTACTTTCATGACAATCTGATAAACTTGCAAATGACACAGAAAGTTGGGTATTATGTTCAATTTTGTGTCGAAAATTACCGTTCAGCTTTGATCCAGATTAAAACGAATACAGACCTCGTCCATGTCTCTTTAGGCCTTCAAATTAATGTACTTTATGATGTTTATTAGGAATTACGCCAACCAAAAAAGTTACTCAGGCAAGTGGATATAATTTTGGACACGGTCCGACGTTGCCTGTGTATCTATTATTTGGCATACCTTATTGCCTGTATGTCTAGCCTTCAAGGACGTATCTATGAAAAATTCATGAATCAAAATAATGTATACAAATGTATTAGATTGCATTAAAATCTTCCCTTCCATGATTATATGTAGGCAACTTCTTTTAGAGAAGATAAAGGAACAGCGGTTTACGGGAGCGGACGGACAGCCGGTCCAATTTAACGACGACGGGAGCGTTACGATGGGCTTCACTATCTGGAACTACGTCCGGGTCAGACCTGGCGTGTACGAGTACAAAGACGTGAGTGTTGGTACCTCCGTCAAGATGTTTTTAGATACGTTCGTGATTCTGCATAAGATAACGCCGCATGTTTTGCACAGATTCGTGTGGGCATGAAATTATTACATGGCTGTACTCTTTTGAATCTTTGTGAAATAAAATGTTTTGTTCCGTATCCTGTGGTCAAAATAGCTAGTCTGAATGGCAATATGTCAATAGGTAGATTCACGGTTTAACTGCGCATGCACGATGTCAGAAGTCAAGCCTTTTAACTTGTAAACGGCTCTTTTCTAGGCCATGATTGAAACATGACCAGATGTACATGTGTCTTTTTAATGTTTCTGGGGCCTTTAACTTTAACATATTGCCTACAATGATTACCTGCAATGCATCATGCTGTGCATGCGTTGTTCAAACCACGAAACAGTTTACTACATGCTTACTTGAAACAGCTGGTTGCACTGCGTTGTCCCACGACATCATCAGCTAACTTCTAACCTTCACCAGGGGTTTCGCCCCCTCTGTTAGTACCCCCTCTGGTTGGCGGGGCGGTGACGTTGGCCAATCCGTCACCTGTCGTGAGTTAGATCTTCCATGTGTGCTCCTTGCTTTTCATCCAGAGCCATCTTGAGGCCGCCTCGGCTGCTTCTGCCAAGTTCTTGGTGACCACTTTTCTTTTTCTTCCTTTAATCCCTACAGCTCCTAACCCTCTCCATGTTGACTGGCCTACAAAGCCTCTGCACCCTACTTCTATGGGGTAATACCAGGTTTTCCACCCTTTCTCAATGCAGGACTGTTTCAGTTCGTTGTACTTCTCAGCTTTCCTCTCAAACGCTTCCTCCATCCTGTCTTCCCAAGGGACAGTGAGCTCCATAATGACTACCTGTCTGGTTTTGGCTGACAGAATCACTATGTCTGGCCTCTGGTTTGTCGTTGTTATCTCCTCTGGGAAGGTTAGTTTCCTGTCCAGGTCGACCCGTAGGTCCCAATCACCTGCTGAGGCCAGGATTCCTAAGCCTTCGTCTATTGCACTCTTTCCCCTCCTCTTTCCTTTCCCTCCTTCTTTCACGAACTCCACAAATCTCAGCCTTCTCTGCTTTCTTCCACTCATCTGTACTCTCTTCTCCTCTAGTGCGGCTGCTAGTACCCTCAGCACTCTGTCGTGTCTCCATCTGTACCTTCCTTGCCCTAGGGCTACGGCACATCCTGTTAGCTGGTGACTTAAGGTCCCTCTCTTCCCGCATAGCACGCACTTCTCCTCACTCTCCTTGCCCCATCTCTTCAGGTTTGCTGGGGTGGGTAAGAGATCATAAACAGACTTTAGGAGGAATTGTGTCCTCAGCGGTTCCCAGGACCAGAGTTCCTTCCAGGTAACCTTCCTCTCCCGAGCCTGTTCCCATTTTACCCAGGCTCCCTGTACTCCCTGGCTAACTGCCTGAGCCCTCCTCTGTTCTTCTTCCTGTCGTCTAATCTCACCCTGCAACATCTTCCTTCTTACAATGGGAGCAGCATCTTTCCATCTCTGGCCTGCAGTTGTCCCTGCTCCTAAGCCTAGCCTGCCCTGGGCAACTACTCCCACAATGTCTTTGTGCCTCAGTCTACTTCTGGCACGAAACAGTTTACTACATGCTAACAGTCTTACGAAAACAGTCGGATTTCTTTTGTACTGACAGAAAGACTATGTCGTCTTGTTGTTTTTAGGTGGAGTCTTTTGAAGGAGGAGCCCTCCGTCTGGACAGGCTGAGCAGCGCCGTGTGGTACGAGAGAGACGGGACCGAGAGGTTCCTCTCCGACTTCGGCTCCGAGTGTCGCGACTTCAAGATCTGTCCAGGCTGCACCTCCTTAAAGATTCCAGACTTTTTCGCCAGCGGAGATGACAACACGGTATATATGTACATGTATCTATATAGCTGGTGAAACCGCCCTTTGGCGTAACGTACCAGCTTCGCAGTGGTTATATTACACTGGAAGACCTGTCACACTTAAATTTTGCACATCTATACGCAAGTGTTATTTAAAGCTATCCAGAGAAGATGCCCCTACTTTTCTTGGTGATAACAAATTCCACTCCATGATAGTTCTGGGAAAGTACGAAAATTTGAACACATCAATCCTATGTTCGTAGCTCTGGTACTTGAAGGCATGGCTATTTCTTGTTATTTTTTGAGCAGGTATTAGGTACTTATCGTCCACAATAGTTTGTTGGTTATTTTGTACATCCTGGAAAGTCTGGACATTTTCCTTCTGTCTTAGTGGCGTTAGTGTGGCGTCAGTGTGGCGTAACAGGTAAAGCGTTCGGCTCGGGATCGAAAGGTCCCGAGTTCGATACTCACCATGCCCCGACGTTGTGTCCTTGGGAAAGTCACTTCACACGACTTTCCCTGACGGTGGAGTGACGCCCACCGAGCCTCTTCGGCTAGTCCGTCTAATTGTGTGCCAAAACACACTACGGATTTGGTGCGCCGATGTGCCAACATCTGCACGTTGGCCTCCCACCAAGAACCGTTAAATCTTTTTTAGGTGGTGGTGCCGGCCCTGTTCCCGATCCACGCCGTGGGGGAGACGAGTTTTGAGTGCGGCGCCATGAGAGACACCACCGCCGTACAGTACCTGGAGGCCTTCCTCTACACCATGGACACCATCAACAGGAGGAGCGACCTGCTGTCCTCAGCTACCCTGGGAACGATCATCCTAGACACGTGCTCCAGCTCCGACAAAGCAGCCTCGCAGGTATGTCAATCATCGGGATTCTGTTTATCCCAGGAGGCAAACAAACAAACAAACAAGCAAACAAACAAAGCTGCGGGGCTACTTTGTCTGTTTGTTTGTTTGCTTGTTTGTCAATCATCGGGATTCTGTTGAGGCAAACAAACAAACAAAGAAGCAAGCAAACAAACAAACAAACAAACCAAATAGACTCGCAGGTTTGTCAATCATCGGGATTCTGTCTATCCGATGAGGCAAACAAACAAACAAACAAACAAACAAACAAGCAAAGCAGCCTCGCAGGTATGTCAATCATTCTGTTTATCATTGAAGTAATTTAACTGTAATATCCAACACAAAAATTGGACTCAGCTAAATTTTCGACTGAACAGCACCAGTCTTTGTTAAGGAATGACATTCTGTTTATACTATGAGGCAAACAAACAAACAAACAAGCAAATAACTGTGCTATATGGTCCGATGCCCGTTTATATCCTGTTAACGACGCAGTCAAGACATCTTTTTGAGCTGAACTTTGATTCCTCATTCTAGTACCATGATAGTTGAACAGCAACGGCAAAGTGATACAAGTAACTTCAGAGTGATACTTGAAGCCCAGGACACAATATTGTATCTGATGATGAAGTAGTACAAGACACTTAGGTGACAGACAATATGCCTGATGAATCAAGTAGTGCGGATGTTATCTGATGATGTAGCACATATAGATACGTTTTTAATTGTCTTTTATTACACCGATAGCAAATATGGCTTATGTCATTTCAACATCAACACTGAAAAAATAGTTTTTTTTCATGGTATGCTTTGTTGTACCCAGGTACACGTAGCTTACAATGATTCCTTCATTTCTCCCTTTGTAGGTACTGAGACTACACAATAACGAACTGTCTGCCAGTTCTAACGGCGAGCCAGCAAACGCCACGAACATCATGGCGTACGTCGGGGGCAAGGAAGACGACATCACCAAGGCGGTGGCGGGAGTCCTCAGCCCCTTGATGATTACTCAAGTAAGTTACGGCTCAACAGGTAGCATCTTCAACGACCGCGGCGTCTTCCCTACGCTGTTAAGGACGGTGCCGTCCAACGAGCAGCAGGCCGTTGTCATGGTGTCAGTTATGAAGGAGTTTGGTTGGTCTTACGCTTCTGTTGTGTATACGTCAGACGCTTATGGGGTTTCCGGAAAGGATTTGTTTGTCCAAACTGCGCAACAAAATGGCGTCTGTGTTGCCACGATCGTCCAGATACCAGACGTGCGAACCAATGATGCAATGGACAGGATCATAGAACAGCTGAGGGCGAAAAGGGGAGCAACAGCCGTGGCGGTGTTTGCTGGTTCCGCAGCGACGCGTTCGCTCCTCCAGGCGGCAGATAGGGCTGCGACGGCCGGTGAATTCGTCTGGTTCGGCGGCACCACTTGGGGAACTGAGCAAGACGTCACACAAGGGCTTGGCTTTGTGTCTAGGGGAGCGTTTACCATTGTACTGAAATCAGACATCTTGGCTGGCTTTGATACCTACTTCAGGACACTTCGGCCAAGCAGCAACACCCGCAACCCCTGGTTTAATGAATTTTGGGAGGAAACCTTTAGCTGCTATCTGACCGAGAAGGATCCAAGTTTCCCGCCGAGGCCTAGCTGTACGGGCGCGGAGAGATTAGAAGACAGCTGGGTACATGACACGTTCGTCTCCTACACGGCAACTGCTCTCTTCTCCATCGCGCACGGCCTTACGCGGCTGGCAATGGACGTGTGCGGGTCCGCGACGTTTTGCGAGGGTCTACTCAACCACCCAGACCGCCAAGCCCTCACCATCCAATATATCAAGAATGCCAGTTTTACAGAGGTTGGGCTGAGCCATACTTTTACCGATCAGGGCGCCGGACAACCGAACTACGTCATCATGAATTATCAGAGAGACGGGAACAACTACCATTACACACAAGTTGGGACGTACAGCGGCGATATCCTCACTCTTTCAAGACTGGACGTAAGGATGTACGACAGGAATGGTGATGTAATAACACCTACGTCCAAGTGTATAGAAAACTGCAACCTGTGCTTGACCGAAGCTGCACGGGTGGATGAAAGATTCCTCTTGGTTACTGAGGATGTAGATGTGCTTGTGGCTGGAGTCTTTCCCATACACGAGGCAGGCGATGGCATCTTTACGTGTGGCGACATGAACCAAGCCGGTTTCGAACTGTTAGAAGCTTTTCTCTTTGCGATAGACAGAGTTAACGATGACGGAACGCTGCTGACTAATGTCAAACTTGGCCCGTTTGCGATAGATTCGTGTTCGAGCTCCATGAGAGCATCGCGCGACGTCTCCAACTTCTACAGTCGGTCAGTGACCTTTCAGAACAGCCTCGACCCACCGGCGCGTCCGAGTGACGTCATTGGATACGTTGCAGAGGAGACCGATACCGTCACTGCCGCCGTGGCCAATCAGATTACCCCCTTCAGAGTTGTGAACGTTGCGTACGGTGCGACGGGGGTGGAGCTTGGAGAAGCGAACACTTTTCCGTACGTCCTGCGCACCGTTCCCTCTGACCTAAGACAAGCCAACGCCCTTCTTTCTATCGTGCAGAGGTTCGGTTGGTCGTACGTCTCTGTCGTGCTATCGGACAACACGTACGGCAGAACGCTGTCGATAGAGTTCGCCAGAATCTCTAAAGACGCCGGCGTGTGCATAGCGACGACCCAGACGATTAAAACCACAGCGACGGCCGGGGACCTGTCGGCGATAGTAACGGCACTGAAGACCAAGCTGCCTGGAGCTGTGGGACTGGTACTCTTCACCTCGGCCGAAGACACGAGGCGACTTCTTGAAGCACTTACCGCATCAACCGATGCAGCAGGGGTCTTCATTCTAGTAACCGGCACAAAATGGGGTGACCTCTTGTCCGTTGCGAGGGATTTTGAAATTGCAGCGAGAGGCGCCATTACCCTCACCATACCAGCCAGCCCTGTCCAGGACTGGCAAACCTATTTTGAAAACCTCCAACCGGGTTCCTATTTCAGGAACCCTTGGTTCAACGAGTTCTGGAACGACCATTTTCAGTGCGACTTCTCGAACACCCAGGATAGAAAGTATGACTCGACATGTCTCGGAACGGAGCGGCTCAACTTCGGCGCAAACGGACTCGCTCAAGAACTGTACGTACCGTACGTCATAGACGCCGTGTACGGTATCGCTAACGGGTTGCACAGCCTGCTTGTCAACACCTGCGGAGCGCCGTCTCTCTGTCCGCAGTTCCGAAACATGTCGAACGCTGGGCCCCTGCTTCGAGAAGAGCTGACCAAGATCAAGTTTGCCGGCGCCAACGCCAGGCAGTTCGGCTTCACGGAGACGGGAGACGGCAACGCCAGATACAACGTTCTGAACTACCAGCGTAAGGTGGACGGATCATATGGATTTGTCGAGGTAAGCGTTCAACACGCGTTTACTTTTAACCGTACCTGCAGTAGATTGTTCAGTCTCTTCCCTTCTGATCATGTCATCGGTATTCCAGAACGAGGGATTCTAGTTGTGTAATATCCTATTCTTGAAACATTGTTACCTTTGATCAACAGAGTGGTCTGGTAGAGAAATACAAGACAAACCTGTTCCTCAAATACTCTACATAGTTGACGCATCTCTATTGTTTTCGACATTTTGACATTGATGTTCAAATATCTATGTCAGCATTTTTTTGTGAGAAAGCTGGTCCCATGGAAACACATTGGCCATGGCCCACAACATAATCACGATGTTAACACAACACACCTCTTATCACTTCGGTCAAAGCCCACGCGGTTTGAGACAGTAGTTCTTCGGAATACGTTTGACAGACTGGGACAGGATCGGACTAGCTACAATTCCATGCTATGTACACCAAAAAAGCTGTTACTCAAGCTATTACTTAACTGGGCATCCCTTTGGAAACGGTCAGACATTTGAGATAGCATCCATTATCTTTCGTTTGTGACGCAGCAGAGTTCCATGCTATTGCTTTAAGATTAATTGGCTTGAATGAGTATGATTCAACAAGGATTTCGTTTTTCCGCACAGGTGGGTTCTTACACCAGCGCAGCTCTGGACCTAAATGTGGCCGACGTACGTGTGTACAACAGGCCCGGACAGGTGTTAACGCAGATCCCACGCTCGGCCTGCAACGGGACCTGCTTCGAGTGTCTGGACGAGAGCTTCCCCAACAGATGCACCAACGGGTCGGCAACGGCAGGGAGCGCTGCTGTCGTGGACGGGGACATCTTCGTGGCAGGTCAGCTTCCCGGCTTAAGCTAAGGGCACAACCTGCCGTACGTGCAATTTGTCCGTACGATTTTTTTTTGAGACCACGTCCGCCACGTATTGCTGAAAACGTTCAGGCTGTACAGGGCAGGCGCATCGCCCGTACTGGCACGTAAGGGGGGGGGGGGGGGCGAATCCGCAGCCCGATGGCACACAAAGTTTTGCCTGCACGTAAAGTTCTTCGGCGTGTCTGCGTGCTTACTACAGATAATAACATTTGCCTTTTTTTCTTTTTAGGTTTGTTCCCCATCCACGATAGCGGCCACGACGTTTACTCCTGTGGAAGCATCAACGAGTGGGAGATGCAGCTGTTTGAGGCCTACATGTTCGCGCTGGACCGCATCAACGCCGATCCCTCCATCCTCCCGTCCGTGCGCCTCGGGACCATCGCGCTGGACACCTGCGAGAGCGCTCGGAAAGCGGCACGGGACATCGCCAACTTCCTGAGCGGCGAGAAGACGTACTACGTCACCGAATATTCGAGCTCTTTCGTCGAACCGGCTTCAACTCTTGCCGTCATCGGCGCCTCAGAGGGGGACGTGTCGCTAAGCACCATGGGAGTTGTAGAGACATTCAAGATGGCGCAGGTGTCCTATGCGTCGCCGGAAATCCCCATGACAACGAGAGCGAATTATGAGTATCTCCTCCGGACGGTTCCAGCACTGGAAAGGCAGGTGCAGGCCCTGATGGACATGGCGTCTTATTTTAAGTGGAAATACGTATCGGTGTTGTACACTCCCACAGTCTACGGAACGGTACTTTTTGAACGTTTCAAAGAGGAGGCCAAAACGAGAGGGGTCTGCTCGGCTGTGCAACAGGAACTCCGCAATAACTTCACCCAGCCGAATTTCGATGATGTTATTGTGGAGCTGAGAAGGAAGAGCGAGGCTTCTACCGTCATACTCTTCACGGAGAGGGCGGAGACCGAGAACGTTCTTCTGGCGGCGCAACGCGTCAACGTCCGCTCGTTCTACACCTGGATCGTCACCAGTAAGGTCGCCGGCGACGTCGACGTTTCCCTCTCGCAAGACTCCGTAATCAACGGCGCCGTCCTTCTCAAGGTAGAAGCACAAGAAGTGCCAGAATTCGACACATATCTCGAGACACTCACGCCGGAGACCAACCGAAGAAACCCGTGGTTTAAAGAGTTTTGGCAGGAACACTTTCAGTGTAACTTGCCGAACGAGCCCGTTAAGTATCCAGTAGTGTGCTCCGGTAACGAGAGGTTAACTGAGAGTAGCTTAACCCGTAACCCTGCAATAGTACACGTTATCAGAGCTGTGTACGCGGTGGCACACGGACTGGACACGACGCGGAAGTTCTACTGTCCGACGGAGCCAGAGGTCTGCGACAACTTTCGGAACGCCAACGACAAGCCGGAGAGGGCGTACGGCTTCGTTCGGGACGTAGATTTGATCGGCATTGCTGGAAGTCGCTTTCGTTTCACAACGACAGGAGACGGGGACGTTGGGTACGAGATTCTGAACTACGAAATCACAGCGCCACCGAGCAGATTCGGATATGTAAAGGTGAGTGTGTAAAATTTCAAAGAAAGTGACACTATGTACGAGGGTGAGTCAGAAAGTAATGCAAGTGGTTTCATAGCAAACTCGTTTTTTAATCAATTGAGTTGAAATTTGGCACAAAAGTAGAGGTATATGTCCTCATGAGATTGAAGGTTTTAAATTTGGTCTATATCATTTTATGAGCAACTGAGTTGATTTCAAGATGAACACACCCATGGTAGCTTGTCAGACTATCAATTCCTCTAAATCTGACCCACTTAAAATCACTGTAGGAGGTTGAAATTATACATGTATGATACCAAGTGTCTCTATAGGTTGCGTACCAATTTTCTTTTCTAAACTCATAATGGTTCTTCATTTACAGCTGCTAGGATGCAGTAAGTTATGTTATAGAGCTGTTGGATTTATACACGAATTCGTGCGTTCTAGGTTAAAAGACTACTTTTCCATGAACCAAAAGAAACGAAACTTTACACAGTTATTAACTGTTTCAAGGCAAAAAAATGTGTTAAATTTTATTTCTCTTTGTTAATGGAAAAGAAGGCTACAGAAAGTTTTAATCATAACACCGCAGATGTCATGACCCCGAAGACCGCGTATACCTCACTCTACACCAGCAACGAAAAAAGAAAAACTGCTCGGATTTCAGAGTTGAGATTAAGCAGGTGGCTTATAGAGCAATGCAGCTTATTACATGTGCTGGCTTAGTCTCCTACAATAGCACAAACTGGTTTATGGAAATTCTTAATTGTACGTTAATTGGACCTCAATTTTCTTCTGACGGGATACCAAGGGTGTGGTCACCTCGAAAGCAGCTCAGTCACTCATAAAATAATGAGCAACAAATTTAGATATTTCAATCTCAAGAGGAGATATGTATTAACCTTTGTGCCAAATTTCAACTCATTCGATCAAAGAACGACTCTGTTATGAAACCACTTGCATTACTTTCTGACTCACCCTCGTATAAAAAAACGCACATAGTATATGCAACAAACAGTAAACGTTTGTGGTTTGAGCGGTTACCTCTTCATCGTATATTTAAAACCATCGCGAAAATGCTTGTTCTGTCTTCTATCCGCATACTCTCTCGTTTCTAACACGGACGTAAAACCACCATGAACAATCCTTTTTCTTCCTCCAGTGAAATTCAATCCCCCCAAAATTAATTGCAGGTACAGGATACGCAACATGTCTCTAATCTGTCCAAATTCAACTGACCGTGGTGTTTTTCTTAGGAAGCGGTCGGACGAGTGCGTACATACATGAGGAAGTCCGTATGAGTTGCGCTTAGGGAAAGAAGTTGTGTTTTACTTTGAGCATTGACTTGTGCAACATGGTTATCGAATAAAAATAAAACGTCTTTTTCGGTCGCAAATTTCACCTAAACCAAAAATGTAAATACGTATACGAAACTCGCACGGAATTGAATGTACGCACGCGTGTGACCACTCCGTTAGGTAGCCTTTTTACGATATTATCATACACCACTTTAATTCCATGACACGGAAATATTCTATCTCAGTGGTCCTGTAAACAATTTCAGTCAGTATCTTGAAGTCAAGTCAAAGTTTATTATGCAACATTTGTAAAATGGGTACAATGTAAGGCAAACTTAGGCAAATTGCATAAGACAGCTAGCTATATAGTATAATTAAATTAATAACGTGACAATAGATGTAGATTGAAGGCTATGCAATATTCGAAGAAACATAGTAGTGTACAGTGTGAAACATATCCGGAATGTTGCAACCGACTACTTACTCATAACATAAACCTAGTACGTACTACACTTAGGTTCTATTATAAACAAACAATATTGAGATGAGACACAGTGAAGGTCTTTATACATGTATCTAGTATATACATTCTAGCGACTATGTTTACAGTACATGTATTGAGTTGAATGATTGCCCCTGATTTTCTTCTGCAGATCGGCACATGGAGTGACGGGTTGTTCCTAGAGCGCAGTCCCGACAGCACCAGCACGGAGACCGTGAAGTACCCTCCCTCCCAGTGTACCGGGGAGTGCACGGAGTGTGTACAGCAGGGTATCATGCCTGCTCCTCCCCAGGAACAACGCATCGACGTCCCGACTCAAGTCCGGACCAGAGACGTCTGGGCAATCATCTGCATGACGCTCGCGGCCTTGGGAATGTTCTTAACCGTCATGTTGATCATCTACTTCCTCGTGAAAGTCCGCTCTTCATCTCTGTCCGGTGTCACTACCTCCACATCTCTAGGGTATATCATACTCTTCGGTCTCTTCACCATGTATGCTATGGTGTTGCCGTTCGTCATGACGCCGAATGACGTGGTGTGTGGAGTGCGTCGCTTCGGCCTGGGGTTTGTCTACGCGCTGACGCACGGCGCTATCCTGGTCAAGACCGTCCGCATCTGGCGCATGTCGCGGATGGAGAAGGCCGGCTTCCCCGGTGAGGACGCCAAGTTCACCCGCAACTGGAGTAACGTGTTCATCGTGTGCGCGCTGATGCTGCCGCAGATTGCCATCGGAGTCAGCTGGCTGCTAGCGAGCCCACCGGCCACATATTCCCTCGGCACCACCATCTACTGCGGGTACAGCAGAGCAGGCTTGCTGCTCTCCTTGCTGTATGTCATGTTCCTGGTGTTCCTTACTGTTATCTACAGCTTCGTGGCCAGGAACTACAGCATGAACATGTGGGAGGCCCGCTACATCATCGCCATGACCTGGCTGTGCGTGTGCGTGTGGATCGCGTGGGCGTGCGTCTTAATGCTGACCGAAAGGGACTTCTGGGATCCAGCCGTGTGCGTCGGCCTCCTCCTCATCGCAACGTTCATCCTCATCCTCCTGTTCGTCCCGAAGCTTCAAGCCTTCGCATCGTACCATCACAACTTCACTTCCCACTACGACATCAACAAGAGGCCGAACTCCATACAGCGTTCAGAGGTCGAAACGGACTCCATGGGTTCGCTGGACAGTATCTACGGCGTGGCGAGCCTGCAGGACAGCGCGGTGACAGCGGACGCCTTCTATCGCAACAAGACGGCAAACGGGAAGCTGTCGAGGAGCGTGTCCAACACCAGCAACCACGCAGGTGCCAGTAACCTGTACGTCTACGACGGACGGCGAGGTAGAATTTTAAGTCCCCGTATACGTAAGAAATCTGTACAGAACCCCGTGTATCTCCGTGGCAATCAGCGACGTGATCGCGTAAATCTTGCTCTCAATTGGCTGACGTTACCCCCAACGCCGCGTTCAAATTCAGTGCAACTGCTTCATACCAGATATTTTTAAAAGACTCCCTATTGGAGCACAGTAATATCAATGCCATAAAATATATGTACAGTAAATGTCCCCAAAGACTTAACTTTTATACATCAAAGTATAAAAGTATTTTTTTAAACTTCCAAAACAACTTTTTATTTCCAAAACTACTTTTTATTTCCACAGTTTTGATTATTATTACACAAAAACGTACGTTATAGTTAACGTTGATTACGATTATTCACGTATTTGTATGACGCATCAAGTCGCTGAAGGTCATGAGAAATACATCGGCAGTAGGTCATGTGATGTGGTTAAAGCTGCTGCAAGCCATATAATGTTGTACAGTGACTTGAAACTAAGTTTTCATATATGGTTTTGCTGCGCCTGCGACGTGATTTTATTCAGAACATTTTGTGTCACGCGAGCTCATATGATTATGTTATTATTCTGATGTTTGTACGTTATAATTTGATGTTATTTGTAACATATCATTATAACTTTAAAGCATATCACATTTTCTTTTACTTGTGGTATTTCAACATATTGTATTTTTTAATATTTTTCTTTACACTATGTGTAAGAGGGATATCATTTCTACTGTGATGTAGATAGTACCTTTTCGATCTGATTGGTGGAAAATCCCATGCCAATAATTCGCTCTCGTTTTGTTGATCTTTACAGAGAGACCGAATGATTTAGAAATTACCAACATCGACAGCATAGTAGATGAAGAAAACGAAAGCAAAGAAGAGAGTTATGGTATGAGTTTCATTTTTCAATCTCGGTCCCTTCATATTTCCTATTCGATCTCTTGCAAGAGGAAAAACTGCATGCGCTGAATGTGCTTGCCTCTCTCATAGGTTACTGCTTTGGAAAAGAACATGATGCATGGGATTTCTACCAATCAGAACGAAGGTAACTTGGTGCTGTACATGGGTGGTGCTTTTACGTTGATGTTTTCACATGTTTGAAGTGTTTGTTCATACTGTTACAAAGCAAAGAATTAGACATATCAAGAGAGGTAAAAGATCCCAAAACTCGTTTTAGGGCCCGATCACATTTGTCGAGCTTTCATCGTATGATCGCAAGCTAATTGCAATCTTTGAATATTCATTTTATGTGTCCTGCAAAACTCATCTGTCTTGTTACGAAATATGCCGTCTTAGATCCTTGGCATCGGTTGATTCTGCCACAGCCTGATTGAAAATTCTACGGCATCAAAATCGTACGATCACCTACGACAAATGTGATCGCGTCGTTTATTTTTTTATCTTGTGTATTATCAATAACATTTTGTTGCTTTAAGAACTGTGGTCTGTTGCTTTATTTTTTTGCAGAAAAGAACGATAATTGAAGGTTATAAAATGTTCCAAAAATAAGTAGAATTTGCTGCTTTAGAAATATACTGTCTCTGATCGGGGCATTTTGCAGCGTTGCATGCAGCGAGTTATGCATCAAAGCTACATATTCCAGTGTACAATCGCATCAAACTTGACTCTTACAAAATATTTTACGCCTTCTATCATTTTCGCATGATTTGTATTGTACACCTATCTCTCCATTTCTCGCGAGATCTGCTGACACATCTCTCGCCATTTCTCGCGAGACTTGCTGACACCTGTCTCACCATTTCTCGCGAGATTTGCTGACACATCTCTCGCCATTTCTCGCGAGATTTGCTAACTTTCTCTTGCTGATGTCTCTACCTAACCCCTCCAGACGGCGACGTGGATGACGGAAGCAGCGTTTCCTCCTGGGGAGATGGGAACTCCGAGAACAGGACGTCCAAGCTGTAGGTCCAAGTCCAAGTTACAGGGTGCTCTTGTAGACAGTTAAATAGAGGTGATGCACTAGTGCACAAAGTGCTGTCGTATGCTCTATACTCACATCACAGCAATATTGCACTTATTTGTAGAAGCTCATGTTTTCGCAAGACGTCTTGAGTAAAATAGTCTGGGTCTGTTTGGTGTCATCTTACACTGGCATTCCAGATACATGTGTAGAGTCATGACCTATGTGTTTAAGCAGACATCTTTGTAGCAGGCTAGGCAGGCTGAAGATTGCAAAATGGTTATTTTCCAAAGCATTTTTCATATATTTCACTCGCTTTTCGTGTTGACAAAACTAGTATAGTGATTTTAAAGCACGCTGTCATTGAACAAGAGTAGGCGAGGTAGCAACGGTGGATGACTTGTTTAAGAGAGTTTGAAACAAAGTATCTTGCATCCTCTTATTATTGTCTGAGTTTCATTACAATAAAGAAATTTAAAAAGATAGAGAATTATGGACACGAGGGTCATTGTTA
Source organism: Branchiostoma floridae (assembly GCF_000003815.2). NCBI lineage: Eukaryota > Metazoa > Chordata > Leptocardii > Amphioxiformes > Branchiostomatidae > Branchiostoma > Branchiostoma floridae. Next base: position 11,891,128 of record NC_049989.1, on the reverse strand, counting down.
CTTGCCGATGAAAACAGGAATTCCGAATCTGGGGGATGGCAAGTGAGTACGGCTTGAGAGGCATCTTGCAGGATTCGAGGATGCCATTCATCTGCAACACTGACTGGTTCCGGCAGGTGGCGCTGTTGCTCTGTCTCCAGGTCGTGTTAAAGACAATGAAGCAGTGAGAGGATTTGGAAATCCCAAGTCAGACCCTGCATCTTTATTTGGACCAGTACAGTGTGATTGATCGAGCAGAAGATTAACAACTATCCTTGCAACTATCGATAAAAATAATTGTTTATCAGTCGGCCGACTACCGTTATTTTCAACCCCACGTTACGTTGACTTTGGGTAAAGTAGGTACAATTCACTTTCTTCTCTATCGCTGCAAACGACTGTGTTGTTTAGATTATGCTTGTTTCATACATTAGATACAAAATAAATGAAATAAAAAATAAAATAAAAACTTGTGTCAGGCAGGCTTCCTCTCGTTGGAGTCAAGTTGCAAATGCTGTTGATGTTTGTTTTCAATACTACTGATTTAAATTGCTCTTCTTTTTCTTAAGACACCATTTATCCATAATTGGGTTATAAATATTAACATTGATGACATAGTTAACAGATATATTGTTGGAAAACAGTAGCTGCTTTTTAATTAATATTCGCTAGAGGCCCTTTATAATCTTCAACGTTTGCGTCGATTGTGCTCATATATTGGTACCGCAGTATTCAATGACCATTGTCCCACCCCCTGTAAAATAGTAAAAGTGCACTTTGTCAATACATCCTTTTGCCGTTTTTTTTATATTTTAGAGTAGAAGAAAATAGCGGGGGGGAAATTGAGTTGGAAATGTAGCCTAAGTGCTTGTTTAGTGAAGAGGCAAAATGAAGACATATCACTGCACAGGAAATTAGGCTTTAGCAGTTTATGTATTGTGTTGGCATAAAGCTTTAAAAGTGGCGCCAGAAATATTGCCAAACGGACGGATCTTTTGGGGGAAGGGGGGCGGAGGAGAACAGCTTAAACACCTAAGTGGCAAGGTCGTACACATGCTGTCTCAAAGACGAACTAAACTCGTCAATTGTTTTGTAATCGACGGATTGAACTGTTTTGCTGCAGCTTACTTCTTATAATGAAAAAAATGCAATGATTGAACGCTTTTGACACGAAATTTACCGTTCGCAATCTGTCGTCCCGCACGCCTGTCAATCAAATGTCCAAGGCCTCGTTCTGAGTCAAAAACCGTCTCAAAGCATGACGGGATACAATTAATCAGGGTGACTCTGCAACACAGCTATCTTATAATGTCATCTCTACTTCTTAATTAATGCCATTAATCAAGGACATGATGGAAAACTGGGGGCAGAATTCCTGACATAGAGAAGCTTGAACAGATGAATAGTTTTCCACCTTGATAACCCAACATTTATAAATGTGATTAGACGGGTTTTAATTACGTTCTGTGTTCCTATCGATTGAAACAGGCGAGCTCGGCTCTTGCTAAAGGCTAATTAATGATGTTCTTGATGGGAAATTATGCCGCTAATGTGGTGGAAAGAAATTAACTTTCGACCGGCCCGGCAACTGGTAATCTTCGTGTAGGCTTTGGGAGGGTAAGATTCGGGGGGAGGGCCATCTGTCTAGCAAAAGAGGGGAATCCGAAAACGATGGTCAAACACAATATTTACTTAGATCACGGGAAATGAAAGCTTGTTTCGATCCAGTTTTGGGGACAGCATGTTTGGCCGTTTTTCTGGGCGATGCGTTACAAACGTTAATTATACGGTTTAAAGCATTTACACCATATCTAAGTTGAAGAGTGAAATTTTGTCAATTATGCCTTAGGTCATAGCTCCTGCTTAAAGGTGTACCTACTTTTACAAGCATCCGCCACAGTGAAAGCTTTGATCATATTAAGATTCGTAGCACTGATATAGCAAAATGTTCTTTAAATTGTTTACTCGACCGGGGATTGAACTCACAACCTGCGAATGCAAGGTGAACGCCCTACTCGTACTTGGCCTTTGTATTTTCGATTCGATTTTCTTTGGGGATGTAGCTCGGGTAAAATCAAGTGCCTTGTCTAAAAGAACGTTTCACGGGTTGGCAAACTGTCATCTGGGTGAGTATGTTAGCTTGCAAAACCCCCGCGTTACCGCAACACGACCAGGCAGAAGTAACACGATTCCAACCCGCCAGTGGTCAAGAAAAATGGGCGGGCCAGCTGCCGGGCGCTGCCGCCGGAGATTGACGAGGATTACGCTTTCAGCTTCATTTCCCCTCCTGAAAAGGCAGGCAGATTGGTTAAAACGCTGGGGAGGAATTATGGACGATGAACCATTCTTTACAGGCGGGAGACGCTGGTACAGTCTTTGTGTCTGAAACAGACATTAGTGTTTCCGGCGACTCGCAAAGAGACAAGGTCACGGGATGTCAACCATTGAATCAACGACAAGTGAGCAGCCGGCGCCGGGACTCTCTTTTATTTTTTTTTTGCGAGGCAGAAATTTAAAGTTATTATAATTCAACATCCGCCATCTCTCTCGGATAGGACGTTAACTGGAGTTCCCGTGTTTGGGGAGAACCACACCCCAAGCACGTAAAAAAAAAAACCGCCACACTTATCGAAAAGAGTAGGGGACCTTCCCAGTGTGAGTGGATAAAAAACTTACAGTCGGTATATAGGCTACAGAATCTTCAGCATGTTGAAGTTGGTAGCCTCAAACGAAAGAAGAAGTACAGTTTGAAGTGTAATTCCCTCCCTACTACCGTAAATGCAGAAATGTTTGCGGTGGTTTTATGTTCGCGGTTTTCGCGGAGGCCACTTCACCGCGAATTTAAAACCACCGCGAGCATTTTTCCATGACAGAAAGAGACTACAGTGCATGGTGCTACCGCGAACTTAAAACCACCGCGAAAAGTCCTTATTTTCCCGCTACCGCAAAATTAAATCCCCGCGAACATAAATGCATTTACAGTATACTATAGAAGGTCAAGTTCATCGCTGTGGAACAAATCCGAGGAAGCTCTCAGGCAAACATCGTGCCAGGGCATCAACCACGCCTCAGGTAATCTGGTAACAGACCAAATTCTCTCTCTCTCTCGGTAAAAGCAATCCTGAAACAGTCTTCTTGGCACCTCACTAAGCTTTCTTAAGATGGAGTCACGAAAGGGGAACTTTAAAAAATCACCTGCAAGATGTAATCGATGATAGGAAAGATAAGAAAGCTGTCATCTTAAGCCACCATTATGAGACTCCTCACTTTAGGAAAACTCCAGTTGGCACTACAATGAAACGTTGCTACCTTTCGTACATTTCTTTAGGATTATGTTGTCTGTGAGACTCTGTGAGTTTATACAGCAGTAATTCATATCAGAACGACACTTGGAATGTTAAAATTATTATTCATGTCAGCCTTTATAGTTTGAACAGCATTAGCTGAATGTATATCTGTGTCCTGACAACGCTTTACGCTAAATTCCGGATGGCTGACTACGCTTTACGTTAAATTCACGAATGCTACCAACGCTTTACGATTCATCCCCACTACGAATTACGTAAAATAAAATAGCTTCCCTACGAATTAAGGGAAACTAAAAATGCCTGACTACGTCTCACGGAAAAGAGCATGCAGACCCTCACACATGTAGAGTCCATTCCAAGTCACCGTGCGGATGTTTGTTGCCATTGTTTAGAATTGATTTTAAAGTTTTGTTATTATATGTCTAGGACATTTGATACTTCAGAAATATTTTTAACACTGTTTCAACTTTATAAATAATTCCCTGGTCCTGTAAAACTTTGGAAATATTCATGGTGTCGAATTGGATACTTCTAATGGTTTCTAAATAATGATAACAGCATTCTACCATTATCTACCATTTTCTACCATTTTTTTGTAAATGGTTCAGTGGGCTGGGAAGATAGCAATTCACACATCCTTGCAAAGTATGGTTGGGTGCCATGCAACAATGGCCCACCACAAAGGATCCACCAGTGCCCAGCAGTGAAATCTAAAAATATACACATGCAACAATAGGGCTTACTTTTATGGGGGCAATAAACTAATTTTACCATTTGGCAAAGTTTACAAATATTTGTTAACATTTGTAAATGTGAAATAATCACACAGAGGTTTAACAATTATTCCAAATAAAGATATTTTTGTACAGTTACTTTCAAAATGTTTCTAAAATATTCGAAGAAATTCAAATGAATGAGTATTTTCTTAGTCAATTTCTTGAAAAGAATTTAATCATCATGGCTCAGATATTCTTTTATTCAAAATTATTCAGACTAATTATAAATATCGCCTAAAAACCCTCATGGTGTCTTGGAATGGACTCTATGTCCATCAATATTACAATATTCTTACTGTCACAACTTGTTTGATTAAAGAAATATATTAAATCAGAGATTTCATTTTAGTTTCTAATATCTTACCAAACTTTAGATGGCAGTGACACAAAGTTTGCCAATTGTGTGTGTCAAACAGAATAGGTCTCTGTAGTACTGAACGAAAAATGAAATAATAAAAAAATGCAATCAGACAAAATTTATACAGGAGATGAAACGGCTTATCCTGGTATTACCACAGACGCCACATCAAAGTTAACTGTCGTATTACTGTCCAGTATTACTGTCCGGTAATGTTTGGTGGTTTAGTGGTCAGTAATCCCATTTCTTAACCACAAGTCAAGGTCAGTGTTTCGGGCCAAGCACAGCTGTTTATGTTCGGCATCTCTTTGACGCAGTTTTGTATAAGCTACGTTATACCGCTGTCACATTTGGCGAAAATCGATCAGACGACGATTCTGCGGCAATCGCCCGAGCCTCGCTTTTGATAATATCTTTATTGCACAACATTTGTACAAGGTACAAAGTATGGCTTATATGTGACAGGGACGGTTTTCAGGTGAAAAATACGCACAACCCTCTGTCGATATTAAATATGGCCGATCTACCATAGATACGCCCGAAGATCGTGGATAATGTGACAGGGGTATAAGGCCGAACTGTAAGGGTGCGGTCGCATAGGTCGTGCGATCGTCGTACAGTTTTGTTGCTATAAGGTTTTCAAGCAGTTCCAATCACCGACATGGATCCAAAACAGCATTTTGTATAGCAGTTAGACCATGGTCGGCACTGGGTTGGGAGTAGCATGGAGGCCATCATATTCTAGCTCCAGTTTTATCCCATGATCTCATCCAAGCAGAATACGACTTTGCTGAGTTTGATTTTTTTTTAATTTTATAGTCTAGTGATTCAGACAACTTTTAGTAGGCAACCTCGCCGACCAAGTCATAACCACGGATGACCATGCTCAAGACTAACTCCAAACCTTGGTCTGGAAAGGGATAAAAAGCCAAGGTAAGCTTAGTGATAAGACAAATTGTTATTAGCTGGTCAATCTCGGCTGCTTGACAGACAAACCAATAAGATTTTGATGAAAGACAAATTATATAACAAGAGCAAACCGTGACATAAGATTGTTCTCCTTGTTAAGTTTAAGAACAACAAAACTGCTGGGTATTTTCAAATTCTGTACGCCAAACTTACACACACGACTAACAGACGATAACACATTGCCACATGCATCCAACAATCATTCAGTCAACCAAGAGACTTTTACTAGCCTGGTGTCAAACCTATGGTAGCTGCCAAGCATATTTTATGTTCTGTTTCTCCCTGCCCCTATCTCTCTCTGTCCGTCTGTCTGTCTCTCTGTAGGTCTCTGTCTGTCTGTCTGTCTGTCTGTCTCTCACTCTCTGTCTACCTTTGTCTGTCTCGCTCTCACTCACTCACTCACTCACTCACTCACTCACTCACTCACTCACTCACTCACTCACTCACTCACTCACTCACTCACTCACTCTCTCTCCGTCTCTCTTTCCTGTCTGTCTCTTTGTGTCTCTCTGTGTGTCTCTCTGTGTGTCTCTCTCTCTGTCTGTTTCTGTCTATGTCTCTCTCTTTCTCTCTTTATCTCTCTCTAGTATTACTCACGTCAGAATTGCTGTCGTTTGAAATGGCTGAAATGTCCTGGTTGTTTGTGTGACATTCGTATACATTACATCTTCCCAATTATACATTACATCTCCCAGATTTGCATTTTTTGCCTCAAATATCCCATACGAAGTGCGTATACGTGCACATGTCACAAGATAACGGTAGAATATTGACAGTTAGTATTGCATCAGTTGAAGAATGTAACATGAGTATCACAGAGTCTGTAGAATAACTGTGACATGCCAATATACAAAATGGAACAAGTCCAACAATTTCCTGTGCCGAGGCGAGCGACTGTCTCCACAAATGGACTCAATTTCCTGTTGCGTTCAGAATGACAGCCCGTCTGCAATTGTAGCAGTCATGATGAGGCGACCGTGCGATCGGTGATTACATGTATTTGGTGCAGTATCCAGGTGGGGAAGTTTGTCATCTAGGCTCGCGTGTGCGTCTGGCGTTTGAGATTCAGACTTTTGATTTCGATAGAAGCAGTACAAAGAAGAGCAGCTGTCTTTGCCACTAACACCCCCAGAAGCCTCAACACTCACCAATGCACCACTAGAATTATTTCTGAACTTGAAAGTTCATCTGTGTTGGTAGAAGTCATTCTTGAAATAATTGAACTGTAATTTGCAACACAAAAATTGGACTCACCCAAATTTTCGACAGCACACATGACTCAGTGAGCAGTGGATCATAGGTTGTAGGTTGCTCACTGAGTCACGTGTTCTATCTGCATAACGTGACGTCACGACAGCAGTGGATTGTTCATTCCTTGACAAAGACAGATGCTGTGCAGTCGAAAAGTTGGGTGAGTCCAGTTTCTGTGTTGCAAATTACAGTTCAACTATTTCAAGAAGATTATTTCTGACCTAGGATGGGACACATTTAAGAACAGCAGAACAACAAGTAGATTAACTATCTTGAATAAAGCTAGACAAGTCCTCCTGGCCCTGTCCTTCAATGCGTACTTGCCTCCCAGCCCACGCCAATCGCGCCACAATCACCCGAACTCGTACAAACCCATCACTTTTAACTATTGCTATAGACACACATACTTTTCGCGAACAGTTCAAGATTGGAATCTACTATCATACACTAGAACCACAATATCAGAACCTGACAAGTTCATAGAGAAAATCACCTGAGTAGCCCACAGTAACTGCACAGCACCAGTTTTACCACAACCAAGAGCTCAGTTCTTCTTCAGAACCAGGTAACATTTTGTGAAGGATAAATGTGTATACGAATTATGGCAAGGTATGGCCGAGTGGCTAGGATAGCTGACATGAGATCAGGAGATCACGGGTTCGATTCCCGGCGTTCCTGGATAGACGTATTCTCCAAGCAGAGGTTGGGTCGCGGTCCCTCAGGGAAGCGAGCCAGTAAACATCTCGACCACTACAATCTCCGCGACAAAACCTCTGCTTGGAGAATAGGCTAGACGTTGTTCTATTGGCAAAGCAACTCTAGACGACTTTCCTCACATCACCCAGGTGTAGAAATGGGAACGTGACTTCTATTGGGTTCTGTCTGACAATTAACTAGTTCTACCACCTCTGAACACTACATCCTGTCACTCCTGCAAGTGCGACATTTTCGGTGACATCAATAGCTTGGTACTGGGAGGAAATGATATCTACTCACGCCACCCAGGTGTAGAAACTGGAACTTGACTTCGGTTGGGTTCTGTCTGACAATTGACTAGTTCTACCACCTCTGAACACTACATCCTGTCACTCCTGCAAGTGCGACATTTTCGGTGACATCAATAGCTTGGTACTGGGAGGAAATGATGTCTACTCACGCCACCCAGGTGTAGAAACTGGAACTTGACTTCGGTTGGGTTATTTCATGTCTGGTGAATGGCGTCTAGTTCTACCAGCTCTGAACACTACTTCCTGTCACTTGCATAAGTCTGACATTTTCGGTGGCACCAATAGCTCGGTGCACAGAGGCAATGGTATTTAGCCGCGCACATGTTTGTCCAATGGCCTCCGATCCGCTCTGTGAAAACGAAGCCCTGCACCCAATGGGTGTAATCGTAAGCACATATTTACTTCCCAGTCTCTTGTGTGGTACTCAATGTTGATTTAAGTACAGTCAAATCAAATACGAACAGATTACTTTGTCATCTCGACATAAGGACATGGTTTGCAACAGTTAATAGACAGAACATTGTCATAATGTATCGAATGACCAACATATCAGTCTGCAAACCATACGATAACGACAAATGATGTATTCGCTTTGAGTGAATAATCAGTTGATTTATGTATTTTGTCATACATGGATCTTTAGAAAAGCTATACTTAATAGCAATCCATAGACAATCACTACGCTAGACTTGCAGATGAAATAACCGTGCATTTAGTATTTTTAATGATTTATTTGATCGAGTTTATTTTGATATTTTAAATTCTTCTAGGCTCACGCTCAATCGAAGTTAGCACTTACATATATTGTATTCATATTTTGCATCCGCATATCGCTATGTTATTGTAAATGTTAAGAGTCAAACAATTACTACAGTCTGAAATGTACCACCCAGACAGCCATGTAGAGTTAGACCAATATTGACAGCCTGGTATATTGTAGTACTGTCTAGAAGTAGGCCATTCTGTTATATGCCTTATTTGTATATAGTCATTTATCACGTAGTTAGTTTGGTTTGGTTCAAATTACGTGTATTTTTCATTCATATATCTGTGTTTTTTTACTGTTCATTCAATAAACCATTTGTGATTTTTGCATTATTTGTAGTCACTAATCACGTAGTTAGTTCAAATTACGCGTATTTTGCATTCATATATCTCTGTTATCATCTGAGTTGAGTGTGCCAAATTCACTAGCAAGGCTACCGACGATCTCCCTGTATCTGACCGGTTCTAATAGCTTTAGCTGGCACCCACTGTCTACTACCCGTACGATTGGACCAGTTTGTCATATTCTGGAGACAGCATTATTTGTCATCATTTCTAGCGAGTTAAGGCGCTTACAAAGCTGCTGGGATGAGCGTATATCCTACTTTGTAGATAAGGTCGCCTCTTGCCGATCCATAAGTAGCTGCTAATAAACGTCGCTGCACGGAAGGTGCTTTAAAACCTACGCCAGAACGTAACGCGGTAAATCTCATCCATATTGCAAATATGATTACCATCGGAAGAAAATGTTGTTTCCACTTCAATTTACTACGGTGGCAACCTTGCAGCGATTTCGTTGCGACCTAATATTTGATAGATCGATCGCTGAACGAATCTTATGGGTGAAAAACGATTTTAACGCGTTTTGTGTTTTGTAGTATTTACAATCATGGTTTTACATAGTGGATGATACTCCAATAATGAAGTCAAGATCTATTTAGGTTTCAGTGAGGACGCAGCGCGATCGCCGTCTAAGGGAATGTGGGCCAAAGGGACTGTCCCTCAAGGACGGTGAATCCTTGCCGTCATGATTTCTTTTTGTGTATTTAATTTTCTGCAAAATGCTCGTTGGGAGGGCAAGAACATATATCACCGAGTGCATTTACAAATTTACATTGATTTTCTTTAATGCTAATGATATCAATCATGATATCTGTCTTGTACGGTGCTGAATGTAAAGACATATTCAGAATGCCTATATTCATTGTTTATTGTTGATGTTTATCCATATTCATCCATATGTAGTTCTTAAAAGAATTTCCGGACAGAAAATGTGATAGTTGTAAAACCTATGACAACTCGATTTGAATTGTTATCTCAATAATAGTTTACACTTATAGTGAAACGATTGGATAGAGGGGTGCTATCTCATTAATTTACTAGTATAATTTACTAGTTTAATTTGTGATACCATTGTGACAACAGTGTTAAAGTAGTTATCATGGTGCTTGACTAAAAAAAACTTTTATGAAATAAAAGAATATGATAAATAGTCTGAACTTATTTCTAGCCCCCGAGGAATAATTTCCCTTCAATTAGGGCTCGTCTGTTGTTTACATTGTTACAGACGACGGAGCATCCCTCCTATTGTTCTTAAGATGTAAGTTGATACACCGACTTACTCGTCTTAAAAGATCGGTATCTGAGTACCTAATCAAAAGACAAGTATCATAAAGAATGGATTACACGGGAGTTACTTTATTACTGTATACATGATACGATCTTACAGTCTTTTACTATTATGAGGGAAACTACTCTAAAATAACAGTTATGCCGCTATTACAAAAGATAGTAATCTTTGCTTTCATAATATCTATATTGGGAATTGGTTCATTATTACCGTTGTTAAATGAACTGTAATAGAAGATAAGAAAATAGATGAAACATAAGTAGCTACGTTTTGTCGATCATTATTGGAAATCTTTGCAAGAAGTTCAACTACATAAAGCGAGAGAAGATAAGATTTCACCATTAAGTTTTGTGACAAGTTATACAGTATTGGAAAACTTTTGAAAAGTTCGGGACCATAAAACGAAGCAATGTAGACGACTTTTCATAACGTTTTGTGACTCAATCAATATTGGAAATCTTTGAAGAACTTGTTCGCGTAGAGAAAACACTGACAGATAAGAATTTTGTTAGATCGGAATATATATTGATATATTTAAGTACAAGTAAAACGTCTACGTCAAAGTAAACATATTCCAATAGGAAGAAAAACATGTTATAGTATGTATGATCATCCAGAATATATACAATGTCATGTACACAATACAAAGACAAAACTCGTGCGGGCAAAACGTCTACATGTAGTTTTAAAGACCACATATCGCTCGTCCTATAGTCACAAAATTTCGTTAAGAAATCTTATACATGTGTATTCAATGGTTTTACGATATTGACCTTCTAAAAAGATTTCCACTGAAAATATACAACGTTAATGACGTTCCATAAAAAGGCTTGCCTGCTATCTTCATTACAGTTCATTAGGAACAGACTTATCCCTTAAAAAAATATGCGAGGGAAGCAAAAATATCACTGTCTGCCTTTTGTAATAACAGTGTAACATCTATTTCAGAGCAGTTTAAGTTAATGGTGTAGATATCATGAAAACTAATGTGCGAGAATGGAACCAGTGATAGAACCTGCGCCGTTCGTAACGACAAGGAAAAAGAATTCCTCCCGGTGGAAATTCAATCAGACAAGGCGAGAGTAGCTAATTTCTCGGGTTATTAGCGCCGGAGGTCTATCTTGCCGTACACCCTCGCCTCCCAGTGCGGCGGGAGAGCCACCGTATCCCCCCAATGCCCCGCCGAGCTCTGCACGCCATCATCGCAACAACGGGGTGTGGAAGCTTTTAATAAAATCGCCGATAGACTCCGTAATTTGTCCTTATCAAGGCAGTCTCGCGATGGCAGCGCGAATGAAGTCAAATGACGTCTGCGCGACGGGAGAGTCTGATATAATGAAGAGGGATCTGATCATTTTTTGTAATGACTTCGAGGGGAATTTGCTTCCTTCCATGCATTATTTCCTCGCACTTTATCACGCTGTAGGGGAGGGGGGGCAGCAGGAGGAGGTATCATGTTTTCTCGCGAGATTGGACGTGACTTGAATACGTGACGTCCTCTCTCTTCGTCCTTCATCAGATAAATCCGAACACAAGGACACGTCGCACTGCATTATCTCGCCGGGAAAGAACAAATACCCCTCTGAGCCTTTAAGCTAACGGACTGTGAAGAGGATATCGTTAAAACAATGATTATATATCGACCGGGAGTGCAGAGATTTGTCTGCATTTAGCTGCGCGCCTTCATTGATTCCAAAGCTTTCTGCAAATCCAGGGAAGGAAGTGCACAACGTGACTAATGATCAGCCAATTTTCTTATCCTCTCAAAGCGTGAAAAAAAGCCGTATCTTCGTAGCTGTGAAGAATCGTGGTCTCTTTATAATAGACGTCTGGGGTTGCTGGCAAAAATTCGCCGTAGAAATGAACCAACAAAATAGACTGAATAATTTCCAAGAGGTGTTAGCTTCATGTATTATGTGTAAGTAAAGTTGTCAGTACCCTTCTTGGTAGGTTAGTGACAACTTCTACTACGCATTTGGTCATTTCTTCTTGCTACAGCAAACCTGTCCAAGACGACCACACAGTGAACCGAATAAACTGGTCGTTTTGGACAGGTGGTCTGCTTGAAGAGGTGACTGCTTAAATAGGTTTTTCAGTAATTTTCCAGCAATTAAAAGAGTCGGGAATATCTAGAGACTAGAAGAATTGTCTGTTCAGCTTGCCTATCTGGGCCCAATGTGATTAATGAAAGGGCAGTTGATTGGCCCATTTAGGTGCCTGTCATTGCCCTGTACCAACCGGATGATAACTGCTGTTGTAATGGGATCTTCTCTGAAGGACGAATCGTCAGTCTGGCTTGGTTCTACGTCTGATCTGTTTTTGTGTAAAGAGTTCCCGAAAACCTTGCTTGGACAAAGTAGCCAACTGAACTACAAAATTGTTCGTCTTGTTCATACCTGTTGTAAATTTGCCGTTTTCTCAAAAGTGAAATGTCGCACAGTGAAATTTGGACCAATTTTAAGAATTCATTTATTTATAGGTTGTAAGTCGAGAACAATCATTGTGGTCTGATATCATTTGCAAAGCTATGCCTGTGAACTTAAAAACGAGGAAGGCTTTGCATAGAATCGGACATAACATCATTTGTAAAGGCATTAAGTACATCTGAATCGTGAAAATTCACCAATACTAGTGTCATATATATCGAAATTTCATCTAACAAAATCAATGACATGTTATAAGTCCTGTGAACATTTTTTGTTAACTGTACGTTTCCCACACCGAAAGAGTGATGCACCTTTGAAGCTTTAATCTTACAAAACTTTCCATCTTTTAGTCGCTGTGTGTAAGCTACTCAGACCTTACTTTTGATAGACTTGCGTATTAGACGTTGGCAACTTTCAGTTGACGTATTCAAGTCGACATTTCAAAGACCTGCTGCTTGTACTACTATGAATTGAACTCCAAAAAAAACCTCCAATAGACTTACACAGTACGTTCCTCAAGGGACACAGGAAATCCAGTCTCTAATACTCAAGTTCGGTTCTAGTCTTGCAAGACCATTTCTCTTCTGGAGGTTAATCTGGGAGCTACATAAACCCTGTAACGGCCCGGAGGTGCCAACAAATATGATCTGCTCGGGACGATATGCCGTCTTGGTGGGAAAGAGATGCTCTTAAGGTTGCAACTTTGACCTTTAAGAGGACATTATACAGCCAATGCTCTTAGAGCGAGTCGTGGTAGAGTACTGGAGTGAGCTGACTGCCCCAAAGTAGTTTTATTAAATTGAGTACAGAGCTCCTGCCTTTTGCATAATCGTCTTAACGCCTTCACATATGAAAGTTAAGGAAGTTGCCTTATCGGTTCCACGTGTGTGTCCGTGATTAGAATATTCTAAGAATCTATGGATGAGGATTTAAGGTGTTTGGTGCGTTGAGAATAGGTCTTAGCAGAACCTGGAAGCTTAAGTATGACAAAATTTGGGGCTCCTTGCGGCTTCTTTTGGCACTGCAGGTCTTTGTAACTCGATTGTCATTGTACCCATTGACCACTAGAGACAGATGACCGAGTAACATGGCGACATATTTACAGATCGTCCCACGAATTTGAAACATTTTGAAGAATTTTGATGATTTTTGGAACCGTTTTTTTAGACCATACTCTTACGTCGCGTGGATCGCTGTCCTAATTACAAATGTAGACAGATCCAATTTTGGTCGTACTTCAAGTGCAGTGACAGAGCCGTCACCGGTAACATAGACCGATCCCCGTGACGTGATGCACACACGCGGTGGCCATACGACCTCTCCTGACCCCCGCGTAATGTCGCATGAAATGTGACGGTTCGATCGCACCCAGAGTCCGTCTTGCACGTTCGCCCGTCGTTCCAAGACGGGGAATTAGCCCTGCAAGTGCGCGGTAATTCTACAGGAAATGTGGCCATACATAAAGGAAATGTACCAGCAAACGCAGCCATGTGTTCCTTTGCACCCTATGATATCGCACCTAACATGTACTCACAGAAACATTATGGGTTATTATCTTCTTTTTATCTCTTTCCGCGGATGTTTCGGGAATGACTGACGACAGGGAACTAGTGTGAAAATAGCGTATTCTTATTTTATTTCACCCAATTTTTCATGTTGTGGTTCCAACGTGCGCCTGTCACCATTTTTACACACCCTCACTGCAACTCTTGCTTGTCTGCAAGGCTCCAGTCGTTGTACGATTGTTTGGCGACTGCAACTTGAGATCCGTGTAGCAGTCGTACAATTGCCGTACAAAATGCTGTTGTCTTTTGACAGAAACGTTTATCGTAGACCTTTTTGACTATTAGTAAATAACCTTAAGTAAGCTTTTAGGACAAAACAAATCGTACTAAGAATGTGATCGCTATCCTTTCACTAGAGGCAGTGAATATTGAGCAACGGCAGAGCGACCAAGGACTTGACACATTTCATAAACAAAGAACGATTTTTGTATGTTTTATTGTCTTTCAACTCATGTTTTTCCATCACGTATCATATTCCTAATTACCATTCCAATTTCGATATCTCAACGATCGTACGGCGATCGCCGTCTAGTTTAAAAATGACAGTTAATCAGATGCTAAACTTACCCTAAAGTTTGCCACCGCGCCTAGACAGAAAAGCTATTACGCAGAAGCTTATTACGAATGATTCTACCATGCCCTCTCTCAGGGATTACGTTAGGAGATTGAGTTCCATATTAGTTGAGACGATCCCCTTTTATTGGCACACGAAGACCTCGTGGCGACCCCTAATGTAGATAGAGGTGTCAGGCCCGCCGAGTGAAAGATGCAACACATTTAGAACCTTCATTGCTGCCAGTGAGACGAGGAAGCCCCCCCTAGAGGGAGGTCGCCAATTCATTAACAGATACCCTATAGGCGACAGAGCGGTTCACCGGGTCCTAAGCTGCGTGAACTGTTCAAACGTGAGAAAAAAAACTTTCTCTGGAAAAGTTCATGATCTTTAGGTGCTCGTTGTGGCAGAGATTTGCGAGGATGAACAAAGTAAGAGTTTTAACTCATAAAGAGTGAAGCCATAAGTGATCATCACTCTAGAAAGGACTTTGCTAAACCCGCAAGATAATATCATTTTCCTATTTACCGAGCCTAAGCACTTAATTTGGTGGGCGTCGTACAAGTTGTCAGCCAATCAGAAAGTTGCCTTTACCTTAAGAAAACATTTACACGAGTCGCTGATTGGCTGGCAGCTGGTTTGGAGGCCACGGCCATGAAAGGGTGGAAACCTCAGCCCAGTTTAGTAGAACATCTACATGGTACTCTCCAAGCAGAGGTTAGGCTTCCGCTGTTTTTAAACATTTTTTCAGTCGTTTTTATCGGGCTTTCTATTTTATCATTTTTCTTGAAGTACGCCAGTTAGGTTGTGACACAGCAAGATACAATACAAAATAGAAAGCCCCGATAAAAACGACTAAAAAAACGTTAAAAAAACAGCCGGAGCCTAACCTCTGCTTTGTTTGTTTGTTTGTTTGTTTGTTTGAACCTTTATTCATTCATGAGAAGCTCAAATCGGCCAGCAGGCCGCTTTTCATTGAGGTCATGAGGGAGGTCAGGGTCAGATAAGATATAATACAGATGCTTGGAGAGTATCAACATGGTACATTGTCGGGCGAGCCGCTACCCAGAAGAATGCAAAATACTAATGGTTTTCTTCTTGGAGTAATATATCGGTATTACATAACGCGCTCTTGACGGATAGATACAATTATCAACAGCCCGAAGCAAAGATTATATGGATCTCGTCTTTGACGTCATAGTTTTTTTGAACGTTTCAACGTTTCATCTTAAACTACAACCATGTAATCTATAACCAACCGTTACATCCTGCAGACTGATACCGACGTTTCTCCATAAAAACTTTGACGACCTTGCGGAGCCGATAGAAAGACAGGTGTTGCTCATTCGTTACCTCCGTGAAGGAGGTTCGCCTCCGAAGGGGGTACTGTTTTTGGCGTTCGCACCTATAACTAAAGATTATGTGATGCATTTGTATGTGTTTTGGTATGTGAGTAGTTATTGAGGTCCTGCAGAAACAGAGCGATTTTAGCCTCCTAGCGGTATTTGAGGGTACTACAGCATTACAGGAAGACCCCCCCCCTTCTTGTATATAGTGTGATGCACTCCATGATGAACAGTTGCTCAGCCGTCTCCGATGAATGACCTTTTATGGAAGGGAAATGGCTTGGAGAGTAAGGGAAGCAGGGGAGGGGTGAGGGGGTGTGGGGTGGTGGGGTTGGCGCTGGGGGCCTCTATCAATAGTATCATCTATGATAGCTTGGGCTGTGGCACTAAGAGAATCTCTCTAAAAAAAACTCCAAACAATTTACGGAGGTATGAGATCTTCGACTTTTCAGATCTTATTCTCGAGTCACCAGTTCGTCAGTTAGACTGACACACAGAAAAGACTGCCTAACTAGTCAAAACCGTGACCTGAGGACAACTCTCGATCTGTGACTTAAGAGTGAGATCTGGTCATCGCAGAACGCGGCATGCACCTATTATTTTTCATACGTGTTGTGGGTTCTTTAACATGCTCAAGGTTTTAACTCTCGGAGAAATGCAACTGCTTAACATAGACTCGTACACATTAATGTCTTTTGCAGTTATCGAATGAAGTGTAGAAACACGTTCAGTTGAAAGTAACGAACAAGCCACAAGGACCGAAAATTTGATAATTTCTAGGTATTCAAAACCCATCGACATACATGATACATCTATCAATACAATCCATCCAGTTGTCCATCCACTATTAATTGACATACCAACAAAAAACAAACCAAAAAAAAAAAAACGCTGCCCAAAATAACCTTCTTGGCGAAGGTAACAATGTACAACTAACTCTTCAAATAAAACTTTTTCAGGTTTACTATAATTTCTTCAAACTTATAAGAACATATTATGCTACTACTAGATCTTAAAGTTATACGACTCCAACGTGTACTTGTAACATAACTCTAAAACGGAAAATACGGGGTTGTAATGTTTTAGCTGTGTTTAATACAAGCCTGGTTACCTTCATCCCAACGCTCTTGTTAGGGGTATAAAATTGACGATTTCGTTACTCATTCCTTTAGGAATGTGGGCGTGGGGTTGTCCTTTTTACACCAACGTAATGTCATGCTGTCAAAGTATTGTCCTCATCAATTTTGCGTGATATTACGGCAGGTCTATTATGTAGTGTCTTAATAGTGGCACATTCGTTCAAAAGTAGTAATAAAATTTCTCCAATATAACGAAGAGAAATGTATGTTGTCGCACTGTATTTCCCCTTACGATGTGTTACTGCTCTCAGAGTGGTATTTAAACATAATTGTAAACATGGGGAAAATAGCGGCTACAAAATTATACACCGGTGCTTTTAACTCACAGTGTAATAAACGTGTCATGTTTGTCAAGATTTGTTAGGTGTGTTTTATTACTTCAAACTTTAGATAAAAGGTTGTATGTGCCTACTGATTGCAGTGTGGACGGAAACGTATTATGTCAGTCACTTTTTGTTTCATCATGAAGATCTCTAGATTTTTATCGTGAAGATCTCTAGATTTTTATCATGAAGATCTCTAGATTTTTATCATGAAGATCTCGAGATTTTTATTACGAAGATCTCGACATTTCTATCATGAAGATCTCGAGCTTTTATCATGAAGATCTCGAGATTTTTATCACGAAGATCTCGAGATTTTTATTACGAAGATCTCGAGATTTTTATCATGAAGATCTCGAGATTTTTATCACGAAGATGTCGAGATTTTTATTATGAAGATTTCGACATTTCTATCATGAAGATCTGGAGATTTTTATCATGAAGATCACAAAGTTCTGTTCTGTCTATAATATTTTAATGCACTACTGACAGGATGCTGCTCTTGTCGATAAGATTTTTTTACACCTTGGCAGGATGCTATTCTTGCCGAT
Source organism: Branchiostoma floridae (assembly GCF_000003815.2). Lineage (NCBI taxonomy): Eukaryota > Metazoa > Chordata > Leptocardii > Amphioxiformes > Branchiostomatidae > Branchiostoma > Branchiostoma floridae. The sequence goes on along the minus strand of NC_049989.1, from coordinate 11,873,182 downwards.
AAGATTTTGATTGCACTATTGGCAGGATGCTGTTCTTGTCAGTAAGAGTTATATTGCACAATTGACATGATGTTGTTCCTATAAGATTTTTATTGCACTATTGACTGGATGTTCCTGTCGATAAGACTTTTTGCACCATTGACAGCACGTTCGAGTGTCAATATGACCTTGTCTTTTACAATTGACAGGGTGTTCTTGTCAATAAGATTGTTTACACTATTGACAGGACGTTCCAATGTCAATATGACCTTGTCTTTTACAATTGACAGGATGTTTTATATGAATTTTTCTTACACCTTGACAGGATATTAATCTTGTAAATGCCACCTCATGATCCTATCAACCCTACCCCTTATATAACCCTAACGTTGAGGATGATGATATAAAATGGTGCAGAAATAAAAATTATTGACGTTCCTGAGCAAACTAATCAACTATAAAGAAAGGATATAAAGAACATAACCCTGCTGGGATTTGAACCCACGACCCTCCGAATGCCATTGACAACAGTTCACTAAAGAGTTGCATACTGTTTTACTAAGAATTACTACGCTTCCTGTCAATAAGACCGTTTCTTGCACTATTGACAGGATGGTCCGGATCCTGCTATTGCGCTGTTTAGACATCCAATTGATACAAACAAGATCTTCCCCAAATATCTTACACGCATTTTAGTGGTAATCACTTTAGGCATAAAACATGATTTATCTTAGTCATTATCCTTTCAGATGAAAGCACCCGCCTCTAGCGTAGTAAAAATGGAGATCTAATTATCTCTTTTACTCCGTCTTCAATACTCCGATGCCTTCGGATTGACACCAGAAGCGTACTTTACGACTTGCTGACTTTATCACCGATACTAACTATACAAAACTTTCAGAAGGGAAACGGCGACATGCGCCAGAGAATAGTAAAGCAATCGGATGTAAAAGTGAAGACATTGTTAAGTCACGGGTGCGTAAACGTTAACGTTAGGCAAAGTGCAGCATGCTTCCTGGGGTAAAGAACGAACACAAGAAAAATGGTGGAATAAATCTAAGCAAAGCACGGTTCTATTCTATTCAAACAGAGTACAAAGATCTCATGCCTCCGTGAAATATTCTCTAGTGTGTCTTGCTTAATCTAATATACATGTAGGTCCTTAGTTAAGCAAATAGGATTTTGATTAACATTACTTATGTCTATAAATAATTTCCTTTCAATTTATCTTGAACATGACTAGCCTAGAAAAACACATAACTGCCCGTACTATCTCTAGCCTGTCCCAATGTATACATGTATAGTACCAGAGCGGGCCCGTACTGTTTCTAGCCTGTCCCAGTGAATGTAGTACCAGCTGAGCGACCCCGTACTATCTTTAGCCTGTCCCATTGAATATAGTACCAGACCGGTATCGTACTATCTCTAGCCTGTCCCAGTGTATCTATAGTACAGAGCGGGTCCGTACTATCTCTAGCCTGTCCCATTGAATATAGTACCAGAGCCGGCCAGTACTATCTCTAGCCTGTCCCATGCTCAGTTTTTTTTTATTTTTTATATTTGCTTTTTGGACAGACGAGGACGATGTGGCACTGCACTCAAGTTTTGTAACTTATATTAACAATGCCACATACACGGTACAGACAGAAGGAAAGTCGTGTAAAGTGCCTTTCCCAAGGGCACAACGTCGGGGGCACGATGGGAATCGAACTCAGGACCCATAGATTCCGAGCCGAACGCTCTACCAGTTACGCCATGCCCGACGCCACTATGCTCAGTGAATATAGTACCAGAGCGGGCCAGTACTATCTCTAGCCTGTCCCAGTGAATATAGTACCAGAGCCGGCCAGTACCATCTCTAGCCTGTCCCATTGAATATAGTACCAGAGCCGGCCAGTACCATCTCTAGCCTGTCCCATTGAATACAGTACCAGAGCCGGCCAGTACCATCTCTAGCCTGTCCCAGTGAATATAGTAATAGAGTAGGCCAGTACTATATCTAGTCTCTCCCGGTGAATAAATAGTACCAGAGCGGGTCCGTACTATCTCTAGCCTGTCCCAGTGAATATGTGAATATATAGTACAGAGCGGGCCCGTAATATCTCCAGCCTGTCCCAGTGAATATATAGTACGGAACGGGCCCGTACTATATCCCACCTGTCCCGGTATAACTGCCGTGATTGAGCTCTCTGCTGACCGATGTTGAGTCGGCCATTATCACGCCCCGCGCACGGAGGCCATAGAGATGGCCGCTATTGACTCGGGCTAATGAAGACTGCAATGAGGTCGGGCTAGCGCGGTGAGTGATGATAACATTTTTTATTCCTTTTCCATTTTCCTTATGTGGGATTGTTCTGCTGTGCGCTCGCGTGCAAAGACACACACACGCACATACACACACACACACACACACACACACAGACACACACAAACACACACACACACAGGCACACAGGCACACACACGTACGTGCAAAGACACAACACAAACACACACGCACTTATACGTGCAGACATATGCCCTTTTCTCACACACATGACACATGTACATGCACACGAACACACACACACAGACACAGACACACACAAACACACACACACACAGGCACACACACGTACGTGCAAAGACACAACACACACACACACGCACTTATACGTGCAGACATATGCCCTTTTCTCACACACATGACACATACATGTACATGCACACGAACACACACACACACACACGTGCACACACACACATACGTACACACATACCTACACACACACACTCACTTTCATACATACCACGATTTTGCTTGTGAATAACAGATCAGGTAATACAGATTTATAGACAACTGATCTCCAAGACGTAGGGTTTCTAGGCCGGATAGGGTCAACCAAGGTCAGGCCTGTCATTTAAGATTCACAAAGACTTCGGTTGCCTACCTCGCAAGACTACCAAAATCTCTCGCCAAATACTGTAAATCCAGAAACTTTCGCGGTGGTTTAATATTTGAGGTTTTCGCGGTGGCCGCTTCTCCGCGAACTTAAAACCACCGCGAACATTTTTCCGTAAGAGACTCCAGTGCATGGAGCTACCGCGAAATTAAAACCACCGCGGAAATTCCTTTTTCCCGCTACAGCGAAATGAAATCCCAGCGAACTTAAATGCATTTACAGTATGTTCCTACCTCCTGTAAAAGATCTCATCTAGCTTATGATGTAATAAAAAATCCTCTTTTATGAGGACATTGTGTACTGTACGTAATATAACATGATTATCTAATTTCTCCATTAAACATGATGCGCACTAATAGTACCACATTTGTACATCTACCATTTGGGTTGATATCACCCGCGTATAGTTATCGAAAACCTGCACAACGCACCAGTGGTATTTGCGCGAATAGTCCACCGAACATTCATCGTCAATGCCCCTAGACGATAGAATTGGTGTTTATACACAACGAAGGAGACATAAGGTCTGTTCATATAATTCCCTACGCGCTCTTGATGGGGGGAATAATGTTTTCTCGGTTGGACAATCTGTTTGAAGAAATGGGCCATCAGGAACACATTTTTAGAGGAATCAAGATCTTGGTAATTATAAAAAGGGCCTTAAAAGAGATGCCGAGGTGGAACCAAATTAGCTGTGAGAGTATTAGAGACCTTGCGTTGTTTTATTTAAATGGGGAATTGTGATATACATGTGAGCATCGTGATGACATTATTGTTAAGGTGCTTTACTATATTGAAGCAGATGTTAGGATAGAAAATCGGGACATTTTCTTGCTGTGCTGCGTTTTCTTAGTATCTATTAGAGTCATTGGAGAAACATTCTCGGCTATATAGGAGTTTGTCAACCATGCAGGTACATACACATACACACTGGCACGTACACACATATACGGACATATTCACACATAGGCCCACACGGATACAGACACACACAGTCAGACACGTACACGCAGACACAGGTGCATATATACGTTTGTGTAAGTTTATGACACCCTCTTTCCATTACGTATAAGAGGCCACTTTAAAATCTGTCACTCTGTGCAACCGATAGCTCCACGAATTCCATACATAAAGAACGAGTTTTCTCAACGTGTATTGTTGCCTTTAAAATCATGCTCTTAGATATTGCATCATATTCAAATTATGTAATCAAGTGATCATACAAATGCAAAATTTTGGTCGCCCAACGTATGCCACCTATTGGAAAGGTAACAATTTCTTCTACTGGAATCTGCCTATGAGCGAACAAGTTTTATCAAAACAATTAGATAAAGAACAATTGTGTACCATATTACAATTATAAAACACAAATCCAATTTTAATCGCTGTACAGCCGCTTAGCGAACGCCACAGTGTAAATGGGTGTAAAACGCATGCCATAGAGTCATTTCCCTTTTCGTAGCTGTACAAAGTTTTCACCGTACGAGTCAGACTTCCACGCAAGCCATTTAGCTCTCCCAACACCCGTAGCCATACGAGGGGGTCTGCATGCTCTTTTCCGTAAGGCGTAGGCAGGCCTTTTAATTTCCCGTAATTCGTAGTGAAGCTATTCTATTTTACGCAATTCGTAGTGGAGTGAAGCGTAAAGCGTTGGTAGCCTTCGTAAATTTAACGTAAAGCGTAGTTAGCCATCCCGAATTTAGCGTTAATCGTTGTCAGGACCACCCCATGCAGACCCTCATAGTCAGTAGGAAAAAAAAGATAAATAATGAAATGCGTCATGGATTGATCCACACTGAAGAGCCACCAGTAATGTTAATCGACTAATCCGGACCATAAGTCAAGAAAAAATGCGTCCGTTTATGTGTTTTGTGCAGACAAGATGGTCTTTTCCCCTCCTCTCCCGAAATGTCAGAAGTCACGCCAACTAAAGTTCGGTCTCGCTTCATAAATCCAAATAAAAGGCGGGAGCACAGCTGAGAACAACTTTTTTTACACACCACAAAGTACAGACGGATCATAACGTAGTCTTAATAGTTAACAAAATGGCCCAACTTTCGTTAAAATAGTCCTTCTCATAATACCCCAATTTCGCTAGGGCAGCAACTTTGCTACGATCTACAATTCTAAAATTTGACCGATCGCTCTGCTCATTTTATAGTTAGAAAAACGAATCTTTTTGTGCGATGTTTGTTTTCTGGTCTTTTCATTCACACTTTAACATTATGCTAGATATTCCATTTATGAAATTAAGGATTACAAAAATCCAATTAAAGTCGCAGCGAGATTGCATGGCGATCTTCGTCTAATCGAAAAAAACAGACGTCCTTCTTAACGCACTATTATCTCCACACGCCTCATGAGCTCATAGAACAATGATGGTCTTTAACGTTTTATATTGTTATGGCTTCAATTTGAAAGGAAATGGCTCAGATACGTGTTTCTCACTTTATATGTCAGTAAATGTTTTCTTGTCGTGTCGAGAAAATAACTTTTCCAGTTCACATATTTCATAATCAAAAAGATTGTGTCTTAGAATTTTCCTCGTATTCAAAGAAAAGTTTACACCCTCTTGAATATCAAAATAAGACAGCCTACAGCCTTGATAAATCATTAATTCCTTCATTCATCATTCTGTTCCTTCCGTACATGTCCATACAGGCATTCATCAACCAATTATATTGATTGCTTGTCTATTGATCCTTCCCGTCGTCAAGGACGTGTTCTGACGGTTTCAAAACATTTTATCTCAACCGCCAAGGCCGTTTCATCCAATCAGTGAATAGCAGTGACTGGCAGTGTCGTACCGTAGCTGCGAAGTTTCTTCGAGTCGCTCGTTTCCACATGCTTGCAAGTTGGGGGCACTGACAGGAAGTTAGGTCAAAGGTCCCATAAAGATCCGGATTAGGTTATCACATTTCCTGTCTTCTATTTCGTACTAGATACATGTCTATTGCCTTATGAGAACAGTGAGAAAATGCATCGGGTAGAATAAGCAAGGAATTATTCACGATGACGACTAAAACAAGTAAAGTTAGCAACCTGAAATATTTCACGGAGGTGTGAAATCTTCGATTTCTTGTGTCAGGGTGTCAAGTCAGCTCAATTGTATTATCAAGACACACACCACATTTATTTGCCTCCTTTCTACATCCCAATCTCGGTATTCTCACAAATCGACCATAACAATTGGTCCGAGCACTTTCTACGAATGTAGAAACCTGTCCATTTTCAACATAATTGGTTCAGAATCACAAAAATATTGACAACGAAAGAAGAACAGACATGACAAAAAGTATGGCACAATGCCCCCACCCCTTCTTCAAGGAATACATGACAAATACCAGATGTACCTGTTTATCATCAAGCAATAGAATATGGTTCTAAGAACGCATGCGAAGCGAAGAAATGCATTGTGATAATTCAATATGTTAAGGGTGAAGGCTTCTGAGACATACACAAAACACATCTCACATATCATTTGATGCAAACCGACCGAGGAGTCTGGTATCAGTCGAACCGCAGAGCTCTATGCGCATCCGTTCTGCGCAGCCTTCTCTGCGACATGTCGTGCGCCTGATCGCGGTTTGTCCTGGTTTGACCTCTTTGCATGGGTGTAAATAAGTGCCTGTTGTGCAACAAAAAGACCTCAGACCTACATAATGTTTATACTTTTTCACATCTACAGGATTTGCCCAGCACAGCCATGTGGATATTTATTGCATTGCAAAAGTTCAGCCAACGTTGTGGCCCCCGAAAAAAAAGCAATTTTCGGTCTGTGTATTTGATTATCTTTTCTCCAGTTGTCCGGGGCACAATCAGTTTTGTCCACAGTCGGACAGTCCAGTTCCTCACCTTCACATTGATACCAAACTTGAAGGGTAAATTTTAGGAGAAACGGTTTTGCCCCCAAAAAAACTACAGCCATGTCAAATTCCCTGGCGTCTTTTTTCGAAAGAGAAACCGCACACACTGATCTTTCACTATGCTTTACAAAACTCAGACATGATGTTTTGACATCATTGCGCTTGCACATGAATCCTACTCATTCTGGCTTCTGGATAATGTTAGTTTTATTTTGGTGGGTTTCCCGAAATCTATTTGCGACGGCAAGACTTGAGCCGTTAGTTATATAAACTTTTCCAAATGCTGGTTGAACTTGCAACATTAGGCCTGCCCCCCGCGGCACGAACATGGAACGTACCGGCTGGGTTCCACCGTTCGAACCCAGGTTCGGACCAGGAGTTCGAAACAGATTGACTCAAAATATGATGAATCTTAAAAACTCTTACTTTGTACTAAAACTCTGTGTCTATGTGTGTTTGATTATCATCATGTCACTTATTATATTGCATATGACAGCCACACCCATTCAGATTCTTGTACCAATTAATGAGGTCTGTGACACAATGCGAAATGTATAAAAATTGGGTCCGTCCGCAGGGTAGTGTGCTTGGGTAGCTACAACCAGACTGAAACTTCACCACTGTGATTTGCGCATGTTCGCAGTTAATTTGGGGGCAAAACCGTTTCTCCTCAAATTTGCCCTTCAAGTTTGGTATCAATGTAAAGGTGAGGAACTGGACTGTCCGACTGTGGACAAAACTGATTGTGTCCCGGCCACCTGGAGAAAAGATAATCACAAATACACAGACCGAAAATTGCTTTTTTTTGAGGGGCCACAACGTTGCCTGATTTTTTGCAATGCAATAAATATCCACTTGGCTGTGCTGGGCAAATCATGTAGATACGAAAAAGTATAAACATTATGTATAACGTTATCTAAGGTGTCTTTGTTGCAAAATAAGCTGCTGTTTACACCCATGCAGTGGGGTCAGTCCGTGACCCGGCGTAAGCCGTATTTCAGAGAATAACGCGTTCTACGGTGACCTGCGGTTCGACTGGTATAAACTGTCTGGACCAGTACTGTTTACACAACTAATGGGCCTCAACCTTTAACCTTTGACATTTACCACAATGCATTTCGCTACACATTCGTACTCAGAACTATAAACCTCTTTATTGCTTGATGATATGTATTTTTCTCATTCAGCTTCTTTATACTATCATCTGCAAGGTCGCAAAGTCCTTTTTGTTGGAAACGGACATAAATTGATGCGCGCGGATGTCATCATGTAATCAAGTACAGTCAGTGTGGCCATAGCGATTCCCTATCTATCTTTCTAAGTCCAACATAAACACAGCTGAACTTCATATCAACATCTGGTAGTTGTACTGTGGAACGGAGGTGATATAGCAATGACCGCTCTACATATGACGTGCATAGGAGGCTTTTAGACACTTAACGTTACACAAAATGGATACAAAGCAGATGCATCCACCGCAATACGTGACAACTGTAGAAATAACCCACCTCAAAGAAAAACATTTTATCCAGACCTTGTTTGACCTCGGTGGAAAAAAATAAACAAGGAATCGAAAATTGCACGTCTCATGAAGTATTATTAGTTTCTGTAAATTTCTTATTCTATTCATTATTGTAAGTTTCTCTTTCATTCTATCTAATGCATATATAGACTGGCTCTAATAAGGCCATAAGCATAAAGATTGCTAGAAATTGAAGACAGGAAATGAGATGACCTAATCTTAAACCTTTTTTGGACCTTTGACCGAACTTCCTGTCAAGTGTGAACATGTAAGAACTCGGACATCCAGACTCAATGAAAACAAAACCGCTGTACACGTAGGCAACAACTTCATGATATTGCAATTTTGAAGAAAGCGAATCTGAAGGTTATTAATAATCCAAACATTTTAATGTAAGTTCATCTGTTATAATTTGTTACATTATGTTACAATTTTAAGACCATATATCCATGCATAGAATAAAGCGCTTACCAATGAGCTTTCGATCAGTCATTTCCTCAACAGAGACGAGGGCCGATACCCACTGTCAAGCACCTTTGACCCTTTGCTGACGTCACACTTCCGTTCCGGATGTGTGACTTAGGCTCTGGGTCATCTCAACATGAGAAGGATCAGAGGAATGATCGAAAGCTTGTTGGTAAGGGCTTTATTTTGTGCACGGATATATGGTCTTAAAATTGTAACATGATAATCAAAACATATTATCACAAAATAGTACACGACAAAACATAGCATAACAATGTAACAACAAGGCTGCACTAACAAGGTCTTACAGGCAGCCACGAAGATAATGAAACATCACCGGAACACTCAATACATCCCTAATCTAATTTCGCCCTACATATTTAAGTCCCTGCCGTAACCAATTTCTTATATCATTCTTTTTCCTTCAGCAACACACGTTCTTAGATCTCCCCTAGCTAAGTATTTGCCAACACCATGGTTCCCAAATCGCCACGATACTCAAGATTGTCACCCTTTGGCCCTCTTCAGTAATAAAGTAAAGTCGAAGTTTTAGCCGGAAGACTTTTCCACGCGGAGCACTCGTCACTCCGTGCCCGGGGTTACCCGTCCCCAGAGAGCGCCGCTTCACACCCTTGGCGGATGAATTATTAAAACATCTTTCCCTCTTTAATATTTCATGTTCGCTGGGATAATAAATCTTCGGGGTGCAAGCAGTGGGATGCGAAGGATCACCTCACCTCCCGTCTTATTAACTTCGTCTTTAAAGCTTGTGTAGACGGCGGATATCTATCATACATGCACTAAAGGGGTATCTAACTAGAATGGTGTATCTAACTCCAAATTGCAAACCAGCGCCAGTTTGTTGTCTAAAATTGCGACTGTTCTTTTTTTCTTTGAAAATTTTACAAAAAATCGCAGTCGCCAAATGAGAGCTAAACGGTGCAGCAAAACGATTAATCATTTAGTTAATGTACAATTGTTTATAACTCAGTGGAAAAAAAACACTGCGATTTTCCATAAAGTTATCTTGAATCGAAACTGTGACTGGGATATTCTTAACGTGGCCGTTTTGTTTGGCTAATTTTGGTTCCATACGTAAATGCGTCGCACGTCAATGCGCCGACCGCAAGGGAAAACTGGCGAAAATTCACAAAGTTGGCGCAACTTTCCAGCACAAATTGTAGTAGTCCCGCTTTACTTCTCAACTCGTACCTACCGAAGCGTTGGCGGAGGAATCGAAGGGTTGAAGGAAAGCGCAGTAAATTGGAGTTGATAAAGCGGATGGATTCAGTTTTACTGCCGGTGAGGTGATAGGGGGGAGATATCGGGGGGAGATAAAAACGATGATTTGTCGAGAATCATTGGAGCGCGGGGAGCGCGGATACGTTTTATGACTGATACACTGATGGAGTTATGATTACCTTTTACACGGGGATTAGGGTGTCGGCAGTTTTATTTGTCGCATGGTCTGTCGCAAGGCGAAGTCGGTGTGTGGATGAGTAAGTCTATTAGCCTGACTTTCGGCAGGGGTTGTAGCCTTTGGAGCGGGCTGGTGCTAGATGGAACATTTGATTTTTAAAGCCATGAAAAATTATGTGTGTGTGTGTGTGTGTGTGTGTGTGTGTGTGTGTGTGTGTGTGTGTGTGTGTGTGTGTGTGTGTGTGTGTGTGTGTATGCGTATGTGTGTGTGTTTGCGTGTCTGTCTGTCTGCCTCTGTGTGTACATATATGTTTATATTCATGTGTGTGTGTGGGGCGGGCGTTTCCTGATATTTTTGTTCAGTATAACTTAAGAACCTATCGATGGATTGTGATATTGGGTAGTGTGTGCGCCTTCTTATGAAAAAGTCCATGGTCCATCATAGGCCTGCTAGCGGCTTCCCTTGGTACTGCAGATGAACTTCAAACTTTTTTATATTTTGTCCTGGACAGGCTATCTATCTAGCAATCCAACAAATAATTCTCATCTCAGGGTATTCTAGATATACATAAAATGTAGTAAATGCTAAAAAGCGCATTATATCAGTTTTCATTGCAAAACGATGCTAGTGATCGATCTGAAATGTTTTCAAATTATTCAATGTTTGGGAAATTTCCTTTCTAACACAGTCTTGTCTTTTAGTAACTTGTATAGCTTCTATAAGGATTCAGTGGCATCAAGTTATCTTCATCAATATTAATGGTGACAGTAGTTTATCTGCTTCCGATAGATTATTGGATGAACATTGATTATGATGATGGTGTATATAGAGAGACATGCACGCCACGTGTTTAAGTGTAGTAATTCACACAAAATCGTACTTTTTATATTTAGGAAAGTCATTGAACAATCTATCAAATAGTTAGTTGCTCAGAGGTCGCAGGGCGGTCGCAGCCTCTAATGAAAATGGTTTATTGTCGCCTGTACTCCAAGTTCAGATGTGGTATAAAGCAGAGTCGGCTGAAGCCATTTGTCACTACCTTCGGGTTTTATCGAACTTTTTCGGGCGGGCACGATCAATCCTTGTTGCGCGGGGTCAGTACAGTATTAGCCGTATTAACCAGATCATTCCCACACCAAGATAAATGGTGGGGCGCCGGTCTCCGATACTGCTGCCGTGCATGCCCTAGTAAAATATCCAGCTCTACAAACAGATATTGGAACAGAAAACCATTACGTTTCATGGCTGCCCCGTTTTAGCTTCACCCTCAGGGAGTGAAAGATTTTTTTTGGCTTGTCTATCTGTCTGTATGTCTGTCTGTCTGTTTTTCTGTCTCCATTCTAAGAAAACATGACATATCTGCATTGCTGCCATTTTTAGTCTGTAAGAATGGAAGGTCATCAATAGGGGTCTCAATAATTAATGAAAACAACCGAAGAAACGAAAACAAAGTGATCACAAAAAAGGCGTGAAAACAGAAATATCATTTAGTCATTTCTATTTTACTTTCATGTAACTTTTGAATAATTTCAAAGGGTCATTATTTATTAGCAAGACCGGTAAGAGTAGGTTTGTCAAATTTTGTCATCCCTGATATGACAAAAAATCAAACATTCGAAAAGAAAAGTTTTGTTATGTCACTGTTTTATGTTTAGGAAGGCAGCAAGAAAAAGTCCCCCCCCCCCCCCCCCATGGTCTGATGGTACATTACGAACGCCGTTCCATCACGTACTTTAACACCTGTGTCGTAAAGTTCTCACGATTTTCTATGCCGGGGGTTAGACGAGAGGTAAGAACGCTGTTATATTCTACGGTCATTCAGGTAGCTGTTATATACACGGAGGCCATAACGCAATGACCGACGCGTCTGTATCTCGTCTATAGACTGTTTTGTTATCCCTGACAGCGGCTTTTTGTCATACTTAGCGGCTGTAATCCTCTCAGCACGCTGTTTATGATGATGAGTGGGTTCTATACAGGCTATCGCTCGTCATTTTCGACGGCGGGGTGGCAGGTTAAAGATACCCTTTTCTGTATTTGCGTCGCCGATGGCGCGCTTTTATCGGCGGGGGGAGAGACAATATGCCCATTTCATCACCGGCGAATCGCGCGGGGAATGAGAGCATCAATCTCGGGTTAGGCCAGGGCGCCAGTCTCAATAGAGACGACCACTCGTCATAAACATAAGAAACACAGGAAGGCCCCCAAGGGTTGTACCTGTCATACAGTCAACTCGTCTGTCTTGGCGAGGAGCCAGAAAAGCCTTCTGCTTCATGATTATGGATGAGAGTGCAGTAAGGTTGGTGGACAAGGTGAGGCTTGTCTTTATTCTCGATACGTTTTGAGCTCATGTGTTTTTGTGTTTGTGCACGTCTGTGTGTGTGTGTGTGTGTGTGTTTGTTTGTGTGTGTGTGTGTGTGTGCCTGTGTGTGCGTGAGAGAGAGAGAGAGAGAGAGAGAAAGAGAGAGAGAGAGAGAGAGAGAGAGAGAGTACATGTTTGTGTGCTAAAGATCGCGTATCACTATATTAGTTAAATTAGTTAATTAGCTGGTTGGACGATAAACAGAATTCTTTCCTGTCGGATGATGATAATTTCTTTTATCACAAATGCATTTATTTGCTGACAGTATTTTACATCTACCTAAAATCACAACAAACGTCGCCTTGAGAAGAACCTTTCTTTCTGAACTTACTCTAACTGCAGACTTTCAGAGTGACGTCAATTTGCAGACATAAAACGAAGGGCCTAGTAACATGAAGCTACATTTCTATTGGATAAATTCCACCTACGTGTCACATTGGTACTTAAGACAACCGTTTTCTTTATTGTACGACCTAGCGCAACAGACTAACTGTGAGAAAATGGCAGTCCCATCGCCCGGACTGTATAGCCAATTTCAACCTAGATGTCCTTGCGTTGGAATGGTTTGATTTAGTCACTAGTCAGGACTACAAAAACTTTTTATGCTATGATCACATGCAAACGTTGCTACAAGGTGTACTTGCAAATTGGTCTCTATCTTCGACTCATGCAAGCAAGGAATTGTGAAATGTATCTTGTATCATGTCTTGTTTTATTCATTATTATGAATATCTCTTTAATTCTGTCTAATATTGTATGAAATTGAAGAAAGGAAATAAGATAACCTATTTCATGACCTTTCTGGGACCTTTGACCTAACTTCCTGTCAGTGTACCTTTCTAACTTGCATAAACCAGCCACTTAATTGCATTTAAATGACTACGACATACAAGCAAGCAAGCAGGCAAACAAACAAACGCACCACAATAAAAACCTATGATAAATGTAGAATTGCTAGTTTGATCTTTCTAAGTTTTTGTGTTTTACTATGTGATCATGTTACGTTAATTTGCTGTTGGAAATTACTACTAAAGAGTATATTTTAAAAATAGCTCTGTAACGCTATCGAGTACAATACAAACCCAAGTTGCGACTTGCTCAGAAGCATAACCTATCATTAAATAGTTTGTTACCCAGCATGCTTGTTTCCACATGCTAAACACGCCTGGGACACTGACCGGAAGTTAGGTCAAAGGTCCTAGGTCTCATTTCCTGTATCTAACGTTAACATCCTCCTACATGTATGTATAAATCTGCAGCCTTACTGAGAGTCAATAGAAAATACACCAAACAGAATCAATGAGAAATGTTCAATGTAGAATGAAACCTTTCAAAAAATCTCAAAAACTAAAAAGAAATATTTCACTAAGTTATGAGGTCTTCGCTCTCTTGTTGCCATTGCATAAAGTGGTATTTCACTGCACCTGGGGCACCGCTGCGGCACTGCGGGGTTCGTTCACTGCACGGCACTGTTGTGTTATTTTCGTCGATTTTTTTTATGATTTAGATATTGCGTAATATGTCAAAGTAAGACTTAAAATACAACAAAATACGCAAAACGTAAGAAAATTCGCCATTAAGCCTTATCTCTGAAATTCGTTGAGTAATCTTTCGAACCTCGCAGTGCCGCACCGGTGCCCCAAATGCAGTGAGATATCACATACAGCCCATCACTGCGAACAAACGGTTGGACAATGACGCTCCCATCACGTACACTGTATGGTATAGCCCATTGGCACTTGCGTTAGAGTGGCTGAATGTAGCCACTAATGGTCACGTAGAAAAAGGCAATCACGCCTCAGACTGCCTCTATCTCTCACCCAACACCCTTACAGCTGACGCGGACATACCTCACACGAGGTTGGCGCTGATTCCGTGCGGCACGTCGTACGTGTTGAGGCGGCTTGTCTCATGACAAGTCCGCTGAGCCGCGGACGAAGGACGCCACTTGGTGTCTTCAGAGTTAGGCCAAAACAAAGTTAAATGTATGGGTGACATCCACTGCAGACTCCAAATCTAGCGCGAGAGCGGGAAAAAATGAACAAAAGATGCTTAAATCATGAGACCATAAACGTTGTAGCAATAACTGAAGCGACAAAATGCATGATATTACAGCCAACAAGTCCTTGTATTCAAAAAATTGAAAAGAAAGTGACATTCATGTATAACTACACTTAAGGCTACCTCATATGATAGTGCCACTTCTAATTTATATCTACATTGCAAGGCTACTACACTAGTGTTACTTCTACAACTACACTCATGGCTACCTCAATAGTGTCACTTCTATATCTACATTGCAAGACTACCTAAGACTGTCTTAGGTCATTGATTTAGTTTTGATAGATGGAAAAATCCCCTATCATTCCATTCTATCACTAAATGTGATCACCCTAAGTCGGTTCTTTCTCAGTCTGCTTGTCAATTCGACGACAATAAAATCTTACGGTGACCTACAACGAATGCGACAGCATTAGGCCATGTTGATTTGATTATATGGATGACATTCACGCGTGCATCAATTTCTGTCCGTTTCCAAAAATAATAAAAAAAAGTTTTCAACCTTGCTTTGAATCATACAAAGCAGCTGTAAAAGGAGCAAATACGTGCCGTGGTTTAAAGAAAAATATACCGAGAAACATATACTAATATCAACGTTAATTCCACTGTCAAAAAAGATGACTATGAAAAGATACATGAAGAATCTGTTGCTCTGTACTCAATACTATGTGCTTGTCATTTGTTCAAACTTCCAGAACAATTAAGACTTAAGGCGACTTTTTTTGGCCAAACTTTTTTTTATTCGCACGCTCGCATCAGTTTTGGGATTCCAGAGGATGTCATCCATATAATCAAATCAACATGGCCTTATCTAAAAAGAAAAAAAAAGCCATAATAAGACAAACAAACTAGTTTTGATTGATGGACACATTCTTCGATTTTTCCCCGCCCCGGTACCAAATGAGATTCTCCCGGAGACGTACAGAAAACCCCCGAGGCACGAGCCTGCGTTGTTGGGCCAACACGAGAGCCGTGCACTCCCGTTCCCATCGATAATGGGGCTAATGAATAGAGGAGTGTGACGTGACAATCTGTCTTCATGTGTGTCGCTGTGGACGCTTCTCGGCACTCCGGGGCGCTGCCAAAGTATAATCTACTCATTCGGTCCCTCGCTCTACAGATACCGTGTCAGCAAGGTCCGGGATCTTCTGACAACATCGTAGGAAGGAACTCTAACAGGGCGGACTGAATCTCCGATGCTCGTCCCCCGAGGGGTATGCCAGGCGCCGTCAACCACAATGGTAAGTCGTTTTCACGTATCTGCACACGTAGGTGTGTCGGCGTGTGCATGTTCGGTTTTCTACCGTCTTGGGCACGCACACAACCTCTACTCAAGCGTTGACTGAGATTTGGTTATCAGTGACACAGACAAGATGTTACTAGGGATGAGACGTGGAGGGGAAATCTTAGGAGAGGTTAGAAGGGTCAGTCAGGCGAACCGTGGGTGCGTGAAAGGGTGATAATGACCTTCTAGGTGTATTCTCACGAGTGTCTAGTGCGTGCGTGCCTGGAGCACACAGGTCGTTATGCTATGCTGTATACCGTCTGAATTACTGTACAGATTGTACTAGAGGGTGAGAGACTATAACGAGACAAGTTAAACTACATATATGCATCTTCTAAAGATGTACTGTAAATGCATTTAACTTCGCGGGGATTTGATTTCGCGGTAGGGGGAAAAGGACTTTTCGCGATGGTTTTAAGTTCGCGGTAGCACCATGCCCTGTAGTTTCTTACTGCCATGGAAAAATGTTCGCGGTGGCTTTAAGTTCCGTGAACATATATACAGTATTGTTGTGTGTCTGTCTATCTCTGTCTTTGTCTGTCTGTCTCTTTATCTGTATGTGCGTGTGTGCTTTGACATATTTGTGTCTGCGAATATTTGCGGTCAGCCTGATCCATAACTCAAGAAGGTCTGGTGATGATATTTGGTATATGGCCAAGTCTAGGAGAGACAAAGGTCAAGGTAGATTTTGGGCCCCTGGCGACTTTCCTTGGCACTGCAGACAAAGGCTAGATAGATTTTAAGTCCCCTAGTGGCTTTACTTGGCACTGCAGCAGAATTTCCATTTGTTTGATTATTTGGTCTCTGAACTCTTGTTGGAAAATGGCTTTCATGGTTTTGTGAATGTGTATTTCATTGAGCCAGGAATGATAGTGAACACATATGTGCCAGTTATTTTTGCCGTGTAATTGATGGAGGTTAAATTTCAAGACCCTCCCTCCGCACCATTTATTTGGATTACCGTGAAAGCAGACAAGATCGCGAGGTAAAAAAATGGAGAGTCCTGCTGCAGTACCAAAAAAGCAGCCAGGGGTCCAAAATCTAATGACTTCCTTGATAGAACAAGAGCTAACCACACACCAAATTTCATGATGATCCGTTTATGTCTTAAGCCGAGTTACACTGATAAACCACAAACACTAATACAAACTCTACTGAAAACGGTACCTTAGTGAAGGTGACAAATCTCTGTAGTTTGTCTGTGACGTAATTTATGCTAGCTATAGGGTCACATTTCCAAACCGATGCCCGGCGGACAGTTTACGGTTACGAAAATCATTGTATAAAAGACAACAAAACATCCCAAACGTAAAAAAAATATATATTTATGATAACGTTATACACTTCTATTTTTCATTCTCGCAAGGTGCCGGACTGGGCACCGTTTGGGAAGCCTTACGCGGCACACGATTTCACAATGAATCCATATGATTCTGATATTGGCGGAGATAGATTTATTAGGATTTCTATCATGTCATCTGTATCTTTTTGTTATATTTTATCTGACGCTTCAGTACTCCTTTATATGACTTCATTGAAAACGGCCTTCAGGCTGATTCAAACTTCTCATGAATAAATAAAGACTGAAACAAACAAATAACAGTAACATTACGAATACCATTTCAGAGGAGTTCAAAGGAATGTTGAATGATGTGAAGTGAAAAAAACAAGATCAAAGAAAACCTTACCAAGAGATTTTTACGTGATAAAGGAAATGTTTTATTCTTCCCATCGATATCCTATCATAAAATAGGACATTTAGAATATGTACTATGCAACGTAAACAGATTTAGAGTTGTGAGGTTGATAAGAGATTTGCTTTATACCCCCCCCCCCCCCCCTTTCCATTATTACGGCATTCTCGCCGCGCTCTCTCTGCGACCTAAAATTTGACGTATCGATCAACAAATTGTATAGAAAAGAAACGAATCTTTTTACACTTTGTGTGTTTTGTTGTCTTCTCAATCACACGTTTACGTTTTGTGCGATATACCCAGTGTGAAAGTGAAGCTTACACATATCCTATTTAGGTCGCAGTGAGAGCACAGCGTGATCGCCGTCTAGTGGAAAGGGGGCTTAACAAAAACATGTCCCCTGTGAGTCTAGAGGTCCCATCCTATTTCACGCACTCCTCATCACGGTACTGGTCCCACGCTAGAAACAAATTTGGTATTGTACAGCTATCATCACACCTGGGTTTCATTGCGTGAAAACACGGCAAACCCAGAGAGAGATTTCTGTGACCCCCAACTCCCCAAACGTCCCTGTAACTCGGTTTGGTAGCGACTTAACCCTTTTATCTACCGTTTGATGCTCACACAAGCGGAAGTGTTCATGAGCGTGCTGCCACGATCGATCTGAGCGATGTCGCACCAGGTTTCCCATACACCGGGTCGCGTGACACATGACTCGGCCTAATTGAGCGGAAGTCGCATCATAATTTTAATTGATTTTCTCGTCTGTTGCGATGTTTTGAGCTGCTCGTCAAACTGTACTACAACCTTGCAGCCGGATATCCCGTGTCGTTTATCTCGATTTGGAAGCGGGTCAGATTTCGGTGTTAAACTCATCAACAAGTACTGCCCTTCCGTTGGACCGAAAAGTTTACGGTTGGCAAGAAAAGTTGGCAACCTATTCATCAAGAATTCTATTGCTAAAACTACTGTCACTTATCTCAATTTAGTATTTCAGAGGCCTGCTAGATATAGAGGCGTTAAATTTTAGTGTCTTTCGCCGTCAACAAATTTTACTGCCCTGCTATTGGACTGGGAAGTTCACGGATGGCAGTTATTCAAATTTTTGAAGGTCCCGGATGTAAGAGATCCTCCAAAGTTTAGTCCATCGTGTCACTTCTATGTACACGTACCCCGGATGTAGTATACCGTGGAGTGAAGGACTACTGTTTGCTTTGCGAAGGACTCAAATATAACCACGACGTCAAGCTAATGTTATCTACAAAGGTAAGATTGCTGTTAATATAACTATAACTATAACTTAAGGCACGATGGACAAAAGGATTTCCGGGTCGTGTGATTTCCTTGTCGTAGAATCCACGACAACCTCACACAACAATCAAAGTTTGTACGACACACTCAAAACTGTTCCAAGTATGTCCTAAGTTTGCTACGACCGTACGCCCATCGTACTATGAATATGACCGATCTCATATCAACGTACGTAGTTTAAAGATGAGTGCACGGTGATATCTTTGCGCATGACAGAACTTTCATACCTATGCATACCTCTCGCTTTTCAAGTGCCGAAGCGTTAATGCAGAAAATGTGGGTCTGAACCCCTTAATGCCATGGCATTCATTCGATACAAATTCCTTGCGCATTTTGAAGGTTATGTGTTGACGTCAGTTTATTAAATTCAACTTATGGACCTTTTCTTGATCAACCAATCAGAACGATTATGTTTGTAGCAAACTTTTACGATATCGATCACTAATTAGCTGTTTGTGGCAAAGATTATGGCTAATACTTAAGGCACCGGCTTCCTTTTTATGGCACATTACACGACTGAGTGAGTCTTACGACTTTGTTTTAGCCTGTAAGCAAAAACCTGGCCCCTACAGTACTTTATTTGCCAACAGGACACTATTTTCGTTGACAGATGCTAGTTGTTTACACCTTGAACACAGGATATTTTTCTTACACAGTGAGTGAACATTGTAGATAGCATCACATTCTTTGGTTCTTTTTGCCCTCCGACACAAATCCAAACGGATTACAATCAACGCATACGATTGCTATCGCCCCCCTCCCCTCCCCCCTGTGTTCTTTCAAGCGAAGCGCGCTCGGAATACCCAATCAAATTAGTACGTACACTCAGGCGGTCGTAAAATTGACCGACTATAGCAGTAACCTTGGAGAAGCGGCCGAGTAGAAGCGAGCTTTATTGTGAAGTCATCCGAAACAGAAGTTATTTTGGTACAGTGCGCCTCAGATCTGTTGTACCGAGAGACGTTCGCCGGCTTAAAACAGAAATGAAAGTATTTGGAAGCAAGACATAACGTGTCGGTTTTGATTAGGGGCTTTAAGATTATTCTCAATATAATTTTGTTCTGTTCTGTTCCAAGATAAACATTAAATATCTCGTGTTGCTCCTAAGGTTTGGCTACAAAGACAGGTCTTTCAGCCCTACGGGTAGGAACTCAGTAGAAAGAAGTCTTTTTTCGCGTGTAATTTTTCCTGTTGTCCCTTATTTCTAATTCGTCATGTTCAGTTCATAAGGAAACATTCGCAAGGCATTTCTTCCACTCCATCTTCCTTAATTCCTTCATTCCTTTCTCTCTTCTTTTTCTTCCCTTTTCTTCCTTCCTTCTTTCTTTCGTCCATCCTTCCCTTCCTCCCTCCCTCTTTTTTCCTTCCTTCTCTTTTTCGAAATCTCCTTTCCTCCCTTTCCCTCACTCCCTTCCTTCCTTCCTCGAGCCCCTCTTTCTTTCCTTCCTTCCCTCTCTTTCTCTCCTTCTCTCCTTCCTTCCTTCTCTTCTCCCTTCTTTAAGTTTCCAGCCAGTCTTTTAACTTTCCTACGCGCTTATAACTTTCCTGAGCAGAATACTTTTCCCGATAGCGGCTTTGCCTGTATTGGCCCCAACCAGCTTTTTGTAAATCCTGCCGCAAGGTTGTTTTCCCGCTACATCAAAGCTTCTCTGCCACATTTGTCGCCTAGAAGTCCGTATAAGCCTGATGGATGGTAGGTTACCTCGGTTGACATGCGCACAAACGGATAAGCGATGGTCAATGGTATAAGATGCCCCCCCTCCGGGTGAAAAAAAGGGATTATTTTATCGATAAGAGACATCGGATTATTTTCACTTGAGCGATGGCCACCCAGCTTCGGTCGATACCAGGACTCAGTGTGTGCGCAGCCTCGTTGTTGTGTGTGGCTTTGCTTGTCTGATACGCACTAGTTCTCACTAGGGCTACGGTACTTTGTAGTCTCCAGAACACCCATTCCGAACTTTAAAACAGTAGACAATGGCCGGATGTGTGTGTGCCAATGACTGTAATTTCCAGTTTATACTATGTGATCAGTTAACTTTTGTAGCAATATTAATTGGCCAATTTCTTCTATTTTCAACCCACAGAAGCGGTTGGTGTAGACTAGGTTGACAAGAGAACTGTTTTTTATTACATAAAACAGTACAGAACGTGAAGTGAAGCGCCTCTATGGGCTTCTTGTTTCAAACACAATTCACTATCAATGTTTAAAAAGATACAGATACACTCTACAACAAATTCTGCAAGTTTGTCATATCTGTGATTAAATACGTGATCCATTGTGACGGTTGGCACTGTATTATACTTTCGTATAATAAAAGAAAGAATTTCTACATTTCAGGCCGACACTAATTCAAAAGTGTCTATTTCATTTTTCTTACAGGTCTATTTTGTGGTAGGGAGTTTGTCGCAACATCTTTGCATTCAAAATGGCGGTGGCGTCTTGACGACCCACAATGCATCACGTCAGTACTTTCTGTGCCACGGTGTTCAAATCTCGTCTGCAAATCCGTCAATCATCCAAATCTGTGTCAGTGTTCGATCCCGTCTATCAATCCATCAATCAATCAATCAATAAATGGCACGAGAGGTCGTTTGGACAGAATGTACTCGTTATTGGGTCATTCATTATTCCTAAAACGAAAATACATGATTGATTTTAGACGGAAGTTGGTGGCAGATGGTTCCCCAAATCGCCCAGAAGTGCCCTCCCCTGTTTCCGTAATAGATATCTAACCTGCACGGCACGGATGTTGTGACCGCCGGTAACATGATCCCACCATTACGGTTGTGCGGGTAAAGTACACGGCATGCCGGCACTATCATCCGGTCCGCCGCTCAATTATCCGTAGAAGGTCTGGTTCAGTTACGGAAGGAAAGAGTCTTGAAATTCATACGGCAGGGACAGGATTTAACAAGAGTCTGTAGGACACAAACCTCCGTGAAGTAGTTGAAGTAGGTGTGTGGGCTAAGGTGTTTGATATCCTATCTACCATTAACATAGATTATTTTGACCTGTTTCCATTTTTACCGGAGCCTAAACTTTACCAAGGTAAGAGAAATGGTATGTAGATAGTTGGTAGGCCATCGTATGATTATTGTGATCGTAGAATTTCCAAGCAGGCTGTGACAGAAACAACCACGTCATGTGCGACTACCATGAAGATGCTCACAGTTTGCGATCGTACGAAAATCGTGCTATGGATGTTTTCGAGCTTTTATTGACGAAACTAGATGCAGTAGATTGTTATTTGGGAATACTCTCTCTTCGCAGCCAGTGGCTGAAGTTTGTGAGAACGTTAACAACGGGGGTAAGTCGCGAGTGTCTGGAGCGGCTGCTATTCGGCGCTCAGGTTACCTCAATAAGACTGTCGCAATGGTCTGGGTAGGTGGGTACCGGTACGGTATACCAGTACAAAACCGATTTTTCTTATTGGACCGGTCGAGATAAAATGGACCTGAAAAAAATTGGTAGACCGGATGTTGGACCTATTGGAAAATGGACAGATTATATGATCAGACATTCACACGTTTCGGGGCTTACAGGTCAAAGAAACTAACAAGAACGAAGTAGAGTAGTGTCTATACTCTATAGTCATTTTTACCAAGTTTTACCGTCAATGGTACAAAGGCAGTTAGCTTTGTAGAACATTAAAACGCCAGTGGGAGTCGAATAGTCCACAAAACAGATTTCTTTGTTGCGAAATGGAATTTTTTTTGAGTATCGTACATTCACAAGCTTTCACATACTGAATCAGGTCCAGGTTCAGGTCCGGACCTGGACCTGATCCTTTGGACCTGAAACGGACCTGTATCTGAATTTTCTGTACCAGCACCCACCCCTAGTCTGGGGTGTAGATGCAGATGGTCTTGAATAGGGAGGTAGCATTTCCTGTCAACTGATTATTTTCTTTTCATCTTGGTACTAGGGCGATCTTTTCTTACTTTTTCTTCTTCTTCCTCCCAAACCTCATCTGTCTTGTCCTCCGGCTTGCTGACAAATATCTACCCAGTCCCCTAACCCGTTCCCCAATCCTGCCTGATTACATTGGCTCTGTTGTACATCAGACACACAAGCAGCCGCACAGTTAAGCTCAGGGCAGTCACAGCATCAAAGACTCGTTTTATAGATTACCGATACTGGGCCTCGCCGATGGTAGTCATTAAGACATTGATGCACGTGTAATGTTAACATCTAAGTCTTATTCGGTTAGCCCAGCGATTTTCAGATATACAGGGTCTAAAAACAATGTACTGATATTGGCTTTTTCTTTCTGTAGTGTCAAACTTAATATGTATAAGGTATTGATTGGATATATATAACTTCAAACGATTTTTGACTTGTACTTGTATACAGTTAAGTTTATTACGGTTAGCCAATCGCATTTTAGATATACAAGGTGTAAAAACAATAGCGTGGCTGTACTGATATTGGCGTTTCCTTTCTGTAGTGTCAAACGTAATATGTACAAGGTATTGACTGTATACATATAACTTCAAACGATTTTTGACTCGTACAACGCGTTTCAGATATACAAGATCTAAAAACAATACCGTGGCTGTACTGATATTGGGTTTTTCTTTCTGTATTGTCAAACTTAATATGTAGTACAATGTATTGACTGGATATATATAGCTTCAAACGATTTTTGACTCATACAACGCTTGTCAGATATACAAGGTCTAAAGACAATACAGTGGCTGTACTAATATTGGGTTTTCTTTCTGTAGTGTCAAACGGTGACAAGCCCTAAAAACAATACACTGGATGTGCTGGTATTTGGTTTTCTTTCAAATAGTGCCAAAATTCAAATACACAAGTAGTGCCAAAATTCAAATAGTGCCAAAATTCAAATGCACAAGGAACTGACCGGGTATAGATCGATATTTGAGTCGTACTTGTTTGGTAAAATCTACAGAGGAAGAGAGAATGAGAGAATAAGAGGGAAAGAGCGAGTGAATGAGTAATGGAAAAGAGAACATTTTTTTTTAATTCGTATATATAAAGGTCTGCAGTACCCAGTACTACATCTGCGCTTTACAGATGTCCTAGTGTGGACAGATTTAAAGTACAATTCATATTTATAGGTTCGCATGCGAGTAGTTACGATCTTCTACTACACTTTGGGAAGTATGCATAAGATTCCGCACGAGTTATCTGAATACACTGTCAGGACAGTTGTAAGATGTGAGTGGGAAGACTTGTCATTCAGACTGTTAGGCTTGTGGCGGTGACAGGGAGTGGAGTTCAGAGTTGGTAAAACTAGCCGCTAGTCAGACATGACAGACATTCCATGACTGACATTGGAAGAGGCTACTTTTTGATGGGGAGATGCTGTTTTTATTCTTTCTGTGTCTGTTACGACATATTTTCCATATCTCGTCACATTCACCATAGAATGACGGGAAGTGTAAATGGTCATATGTATTCGTGTTAGGAGAGTCTGAATACGCTTTCACACGCGCTTGTATCCTGACATGCATACGGAATAGGAATTTTGGCGTTCACTTATTCCAAAGCACTGCTATTCATGACGTTGATCATATATGACGTCTGTGTGGCCACGGGCGACTGGATGAATTTCGGACGGCAAACCATCAGTCATTGACTGTCACTCAATAACAAAGCAGAATGTTTGGACGTTTGATGGATGTATACTGCACATCCTACCACATCCTGTCACATATCTCAGTGTTAGAACATTTATGTTTTGTTTGTTTTGCATACCCGGTAAACCAGGCATATCGATATCCGGACAGATTTTTTAACCACTCACACCGGGAATGACCCCTACTCTTTTCAATAAGTGCGGTGGGATCTTTAACGTGCTCGAGGGGTGGCTCTCCTCAAACACGGGGCCTCCATTTAACGTCCTATCCGAGGGAAAGCCCTAACCGAAGCCAGGTACTCATCTTCACCTGAGTAAAGTGGGAAAGGCGAGTAAAGTGACTTTCCAAGGGCACAACATCGGTGGCACATGTACGGATTCGAACCCAGAACCTCTGTATTGTAAATAGAACACCCTGCCGACTGCGCCACATAACCTCACAATTTATTGACATTAAAAACAGTCATCTAAAAGAGAAATACAAGAATTCACATACTTCAAGATGAATACAGATTTTTATGGAATTAAACATGTTGCAAATATTGTCACGTTCATAAAGTTGCTATCACTTTATTACTCAATGACGTGGGAAGGAGAGCTTATAAAACTCCATCTTCCGCATATATACCTTTACAGCTTAACCCCCGGGCAATTTCATCATTACTGGGATTTAAAGTTCTCAGGATTTTAAGTCTTTCGCCGTGCATCTTTGTATTCCTAAGACGGCGTGACAAAGTCGGTCTCTTTCCGATGTCCCGCTCTTCACGAAGTCTAAGGTGTGTTCCACTCCGATAAGAGTATACCTGAATAAAGGGTCGCCTGAGGTCAGGTTCAGTAAGCAGTTGTTCCATTGTGTCTAGTCTCAGACAATGGGTGCTAAAAGCGCGCCCTGTGCGACATTGAGCCCGCCTGCTTGATTAATGAATGCTAAGCTGTGAGGTTCGACACAAAGCCTTCGTAATGTGCGGACAGCACGCAAATTAGAAAGCCCCAGAGGTGTCGTCTGGGACGTGTGCAAAAAAAAGTGGTCACGGAATCCTCAAGTGTGAAGGTGTTGGTGACGACGAAACAAGGAGGTTCCAATTCTAACTACGCATGCGCAGTGCAGTGTATTGTGGGTAATATGTGAAAGGTTAAGGCCCCGAATACATAAATGAAACACGTTTGGAGAATGTAGTGTTTAAAAGGAAAAAGAAAAAAATGGTAGAGACAGGAACTGTTTACACGTTATGGGCAGTCACCTTTGACATATTACCCACAGTCCACGTCGCTGCGCAAGCGTACTTCATAGTCATGAACCTCATTATTTTTCGAAACCTTATTTGTGAAGAATATCATGTAGATTGTTATCAAGTCGATACCATTCTTGGAGACCAAGTAGAAAAGTGCGTTTGTGGTGGTGGTAGTTTCCGGCATACAGATTTGAATACAAAAGTTAAATTAGAAAGTCTGCCCAACGTAATGTTAATCTTTGTGAGTAAGATATGTGATTACGGAATCAAATCTGGTGGTTTTGATGAAGAAAAACAGATTCCAAATCTTCTCAATTGTGAACAGTATAATCCTTTAAAGTGTAATGTACTTAAAACAATCAGAGAAGATAGAACAGAAAATTCGAGTGTTTTCGCTATGAGATGAGTGTTTTTGCAGGGAATGTATCGAACGTCAACATTACATGCCAGGTGGCGCTTTTATAGCTACCGCATTTACAAATATGTCCCTGGGTGTGTTTTACTTAAGTCGTGTTTAAAGTGATACTCTGATGCCATCTGCCACGAATCGCTTAAAAATACAATAGATTAACAGTCTTACCATCTTCCGAACAAGAAAGTTCAACAGAAAGTCTGTTATCACCGAGAATTTACCATTGAAAACCGACAAGCTGGCCGAGGAGGGAGGGCGAAGTGGACGAACAAAGGACTTTCTCACCTACCAACTTTTGGAGCGACGAAAGAACTCCAGCCGAACATCCTGCAAAACTCATCGTACACAGGGCAAGTCCGAACACCTGTAGTTCATCCTGCAAAGATTAGTTGAAATGTTGTAAATACTTGTGGCCAACTTTCGTACTGTTACTGTTTTTACCATTGTTTACATATAGCGCGTCGTTGGGGTTACCCAAGGTCAGATGAAACAAAATTGGTAAAGTTCCTGATGCACTTTATCTCCTATACATCTAACTCATCTTTAGACCTTCCAACTAGAGTTAAACTCACGCATGCTGTTAGACGATTCATCAAAGATTGTAACATTAATACTAAAAAGAATGATAGATAACATCAGGCAAGATTATGAAGAGTGTGCGTGTGTGTATGTGTGTGTGGGGGAGGGGGGGTCTCAAACTAGCAAAGTCGTCAAACTCACAGTGCTGTAGAATACTGATGGTTGCCATCTCTCAAAGATATAGCCAAATAGCTGCACTGTTTTTGCCCACCAAGTCAACCTATGTTCGCATTGACTAGTAAGAATACCAAGCCTACAGTAATTACATTCCCACGGTAACGAGTACGACAAGTGTCCATTTTTGGGTTGTCTCTCTGTCAATCTCTCTAATGAAATGATCAGGAAAACTGTGATTCCAATATGAGAAATTTAAGGATCTGTCAACAATTATGGCGTGATAAGTTATGCATGAACACACTATGTACAGTTAACCTTGGCAATCTTAGTAAGGCAAATTCCATGACCAGTTTCAGGAAAAGTCGGTGGTGAACATTGTTACCTTCGTATATGTGGAGGTTTTGTTTCCGGCGTGTCTGGTGGTTGGTTTGCTTGTTTGACGTAGTTATTTGAATACAAATGGGTCGCTATTTTCTACATGCTAAGCACGTCAATGACAGGAAGTTAGGTCAAAGGTCCCAGAAGGCCTAGGGTCCGGCTTTAGGCATGTGTGCTTCCTTGAGAGCCAGTGGGAAGATACATTAGAGAGAATCCCCGTGAAATTTACAGTAATAAATAAATAAGATATTCATAAAATGTCACGGAGGTAGAGGTCTTCGATTTGTTGTTTTCGTGTGCGGTAGGCAAGTTTAAGGTGACAGTAACAAATTAGAGCTGCAGTTAAAAATGACGGTCGGGGGAAACAGTGTGTCTCAGCGCGACAAGCGGACAGAGCCGGGGGCATCTCTTAATGCAGGGGATCAGGTACAACAGACAAGATGTTTATCTAGAGCGACAAGCAAAACTAGCCTGGTACCACTCCATCTCAGTTCACTGAAAAGGTTGAATACTAGGGGTGGGTACCGGTAGGCTTGTATGATTTTAAAACGCCAGTGTGATTCGAATACTCCACAAAACTTTATTTCGAAATTGTTTTGAGTGTCGCCCATTCACAAGTTCTCTCATACTGAATCAGGTCCAGGTTCAGGTCTGAACCTGGACCTGATCCTCTGAACCTGAACCGGACCTGGACCTGAATTTTCTGTCCCGGACCCACCCCTAGTGGATACGGGTTTAACGGCGCAGAACATCTATATCTACTTTCATCTGTTGCGTCGACCGCTGAGAGACCCTGAAGCGACCAACATGAGCTTTTATCAGTAGCCTAGACAAAGTTCTTTGACAGAGAAGCGTTTTTGGTAAGTTTTGTATGTTAAAAATCTTAAATCATGGGTTATACGAATCCGATTTTTAATTTGTCTCTCAGTTGTCTCCGTCAATTGGAAAGGGCCTCAAGTAGTGACAGTTGACCTTCTAGCCTGGATGCCAGACCGTTTCCAGGGCTTGCACAGGCCAGCTCCTCTGCTCCAAGGCCAACAGGTGTCTGCGGTAAAACTCATTTGAGACATGTTGGCTCTGGAGCCGACGAGCTGGCCTATGTAGGTCCTGGAAATAGTCTGGATTCCAGACTACATTAAATTACTGATATTTTAGGCTGGCTGCCATACTGTTTCCAGGGCCTACACAGGGCAACTGAGATAGACTCTGTTGAACACGATAGATGGCAGGATAGATATCGAGATCGGGCTGCATGGGGGTCTGGAATCCAGGCTACCTATCTTTCTAATACCCCTGTCACATTATCCACGATCTTCAGGCGTATCGATGGAAGATGGACCATATTTAAGATCGACAGAGGGTTGTGCATATTCTTTACTTGCAAACCGTCCCTATCACATATAAGCCACACTTTGTACCTTGTACAATTGTTGTGCAATAAAGTTGCTCGGGCGATTGCCGCAGAATCGTCGTCCGATCGATTTTCGCCAAATGTGACAGGGGTATAAGTTTATTTCGTAAAAGGTGAATCCCTCCCGCAAAAATTCCCCGCTAATTGTCTTCGCGGCCAAGTAAAGATATCATCCCGACGATATCCCCGGAAAACCACCATAGCCTAGGCTGTGGTGCCAGGCTAAGCTAAGCCGGCTTACCGAGGCGGGTCTCCAAGGCGGGCGGCCGAGGTGGGTAGACACACCGGCACCGCGGAGGGTTGACATTGCCGAGAGGTGCCATGTGCTGCCAATAACGGGATCAAACACAGCGCTATCGCAGAGATGAAAGTTAATCCTAAAACTAGAAAGGCCGACATTTGCTTGAGAGCAAATACAGCATATTTCAGCCATCTCCCTCCTCATGTAACAATAGACTGTTCCAAAATCACCTATGTGCAAAAATGGAACACTTCTGCTTAAAATGACTTCTAACTACTAATCACACTTATGAGCAAAAATGAATCTTACAAAAAAACCTTCAATAATGGAGTCTTCTAGTGCACCCCATGTAGAAAGGTAAAATAGACGACTCCAAAAACACTTCCGCTAAGAAATGGAATTTTGAATCATCAGCCGTCCAAAACCATATTTAAAAAAACCCTCTGTGCAAGAATCGACTCTTCCTGTTATACCTCTATGTAAAGTGGAGCGATCCAAAAATACATCAGCTAAAATAGGACATGGACATAATCACCAAAGTCCACAAAATGAATTTTAAAAAATACCCCCTTCATTGAAGAATGGAATCTCCCAGCACACTCTGTTTAAAATTGCACAATAGACAAGTCCAGAAATACTCACAGTACATGGCCTTTTGTATAATAAGCATCCCAGTTCAAAACTGAATTTTAATAAAGTTCCCCGTGCATGAATGGACTCTTCCAGATAACACCAGGCTTGCTGATTGGCTGCCGAATCCTCCTCATGTATAGTCTTCAGGTGGGGGTCAACTTCCATTCAACAAATGGAATTCAGAATCATCACCCATGTCCAAAACTGAATTTTTAAAAAATCCCCCTATGTGCAAAAATGGACTGTCCCAGTAGTAGTCTTATGTCAAGTGGTTCAGTGCAAAAACACTTCCGCTAAAAAGAGCATTGGCATTATCACCAAAGTCTAAAAGTAAATTTTAAAAAACACCCCCTGTCCAACAATGGACTCTTCCAGCAAAATCAGCTCGCTCATTGGCTGGTCATTAATTGCATTTACCTTGTCCTCCAACCACCTGGATGTCTATGGACTAGGAAGGTATGTAGATAATTGGATCTACCTGGCACACCTGTGGCCCTGACACACCAGAATGACCTAGAGGTCGTTGACCTCGGCACCTCAACCTCACATATCCAAAAACTCTCCCACAAAAACCTCCTTATGGAGCCATTTTGAAGTAATTTATACCAAATATTATACATGGATCCTTTGAATAAGTATCTAGGGCACCTCTGCCCCAAATTTCAGGTCATTTGGATGTAATACCATGGTACAGGGGGCCAAATTATACAGTTTTGGTCCAAAAGTTGCCATAAAACCTTAATAAAATCATTTAAGGAGCAGATATGAAAAAAATTTAAAAAACACATTTTGGTATTGGCCCACTCTACCCTTGTGCCAAATTGCAGGTCATTCGGTCTAGGAATGGCGGAGATGAATCACTTTGAAGATTTGACAGGAGAAAGAAAGAAAGAAAGAAACATTACGAATACAATATATTTCACCATACTATGTATGGCTGAAATATAACAACATTTCCATATCGATTTAATGATTTTTTCAAGTGCTATGTTTGTTGACTAAGATGAGGCCGAATTACGAAGATAATTTCTGCTCTATCTTATTTGATAGAATTATAACCTCAACCTCATCCGTTCATCCCTATGTTTTATTATTCACATTATATTGTATCATTATTGGACTAGTTATACTGTAATATCCAACACAAAAATTAGACTCACACAAATTTCGACTGAACAGCACCAATCTTTGTCAAGGAATGAACACACCACTGCTATCGTGACGTCAGATAGAGCAAGTGACTCAGTTAGCAGTGGATCATACGTTGCAGGAAATCTATGGCGCCCTCCGTCTCTGTTCAGGGATGGTTTAACGCTTTGCGTATACTTTAGTAAATTAGAAATTGTAGGTATCATATTTCTATATGGATAAATGAATAATTTAACTATTTTTGGTAGAAAATTTTATTGCGATTATTTTACGTAGGAACAGCTTGGATAAGTGAATATTCTAACTTAGTGTGGTTAAATTTTCATTGCGATTATTTTACATCAGGACAGTTTGGGAAGATTAACGTTACGTGGAACAAATAGGCCCAATGACATATTTCCTGATGCACGTTAGGGGTATCGATAGAACGATAAATATCACATAAGTGCCCATATGGCGACATTATACTCCCAGATAGCGTCTCAAATCCGTAGGCGTAGTTTATGTACGTCATATGTAGGATAAAGCTATACAAAGCTTGAGGTTGAAAAAGACACGTTATGGTGTAGTTTGCTATGTCAAAAGCTACCACAAGAAATATCAACCGAATGACACAAAAAGCATTTCGGTTGTATCAACCATCATAGCCATAGGCGTAGTTTATGTACGTCATATGTCTACAGGATAAAGCTATACAAAGCTAGAGGTTGAAAAAGACACGTTATGGTGTAGTTTGCTATGTCAAAATTAAAGCTACCACAAGAAATATCAACCGAATGACACAAAATGCTTTCCGGTTGTATCAATCATAACACAATCAGTATATAGTAACATTCTGAGATAGTCATACAGCATCCAAAACAGCTAAAGGCATAAAGTAGTTAGTAAATCATGTACTTTCCATGACCTGCATGACCAAATCAAGATATGAAAGGGATTTTATATGTCGTCAGAGTGTGTATTGAAGATATTTTAGACTGCTTGTCTAAAAAAGTCAACTTATTGTAATGATTTTCATGACTGTTAAATGACATAGTGAGGGTATCAGCTTGATTAATATGGCTGAAACCTTGGTGGATTTTTTATGAAATTATCGTACGGTCGTTTGAACTTCAAGTTAAAACTTCACTTATGTTGGTATATTACGCGGAAGGGCGGTTATACCGGCTGTATAGATTCAGATGCAGATTATTTTGTCTACCGACACACACGCCGACAAGCTTTTAGTCCTGTCAAGGCCGGTTCTATTGATGACTTCCATGGGTCCCTTGGCTATCCTAATCTGTTGATGGGGGTGTGACTTTGGCCGGGGTCGTAGAGCATTGACGGTTAGTAGTGTGGTGTTGGCCATATCTTACTCCCTGTCCTATTTTACGGAAATACGAATCTACCGTGGCACATTGTGTATATCAAATCCCGTTTAAACCAGTTTAAACCAGATACACACTCAAGCTTTTATGATGACGTTCTGTCTTGTCCAGTTCTTTCTGTGACTTCCGCGGGTCACCGGGCTGTATTGACGGGCTTTCTGTGACTTCCGCGGGTCACCGGGCTGTATTGACGGGGGGGGGGGGGGGGGGGGGGGTCTTTGGTGGTGTGTTAGTGTTACAGCATTAGTACTGGGTATATCTTACTCCCTGTCCTTTGTACTGAAATACGCATCTACCGCGGCACTTTGTGTCTATTAAATCCCGATTAAACTAGTTTAAATCAGATTTACACTCAAGCTTTTATGATGACGTTCTGTCTTGTAACTTTCTAACTTGTTCTTTCAGTTCTTTCTGTGACTTCCGCGGGTCACCGGGCTATGCTAATATATTGACGGGGGTGTGACTTTGGCGTGTTACAGCATAAGTGCTGGCCATATCTTAGTCCCTGTCCTTTGTACTGAAATACGCATCTACCGCGGCATTGTGTGTATATTTAAACCTGTTTAAACCAGTTTAAACCCGTTCTGTCTTGTCCAGTTCTATCTGTGACTTCCGCGGGTCACCGGGCTATTCTACTCTATTGACGGGGGTGT
Organism: Branchiostoma floridae; assembly: GCF_000003815.2. Taxonomy (NCBI): domain Eukaryota; kingdom Metazoa; phylum Chordata; class Leptocardii; order Amphioxiformes; family Branchiostomatidae; genus Branchiostoma; species Branchiostoma floridae. Next base: position 11,840,491 of record NC_049989.1, on the reverse strand, counting down.
GACTTTGGCATTAGCACTGGCCATATCTTACTCCCTGTCCTTTGTACTGAAATACGCATCCACCGCGGCATTGTGTGTATATCACCTCTGTAATAATGTGCGATGGATCCTGATTACCTGTTAAGATAAGGCAGTGAATTCCCAGTCAGGCAAAGACCTGAGGATCAGACCTGCCAGACTTTGACGGATGGGAAGATATCCCGGCAGCCCTCAGGCGACGGGCGGATTGATCTGCACGTGACGTATTCGGTGATTAATCTCAAAACGGGCACAGCGGCTAGGTATAGGACAGGGGTCACTATTAATATTACGCACCTGTTCCTCAGGTTCCAGCGTCTTTAAGACTTGTAAAAGCCCATTTCTCTGAAAATGTCGGGAAATCTTCAGGACGAGAGTCAAGATTTTGGCCTTTCCTTTTTTTAAATTTGTAGGGAGCCTAATATAAAGTGGTCTGTTCTTAATATGACGTCAGCAAAAATAAAATGGCGGTTTTATTTCAAAACAATTCCACGATCCACCGGGCTGTTCTTCCGTATAGAAAATGCTTAAATCTAACTTCTTGAACACTATTGAAATCTCGGGCTACCGTGTAGTTGACTTGTCATAATTTGGAATATACGCTGATGAGACCATGACGTCCTTAAATTGCATATTTTATTTTGTCTTCAATGCTATCTTTCATTACTGTCCCCCAGTCTTTAGGAATCTCTTTGCGATAATCACCATGTGCTCAAGAGTACTCTTTATAAAGAATTTCAAAGGCAGCTTTCGCGGACTTCTTCAATCAAGAAGGATATCATTAAATGTGTTTGAAACCCTTACAAAACGTCGTTCCCCCAAATGATGTATGTAGATATGATTCCTTTGCATTTCAAGATCTAGGCTGAACATGTTTGGATGAGAAAAAATATTGAAATGCGACATTCATAACCAAAAACATTTGTTATAGATTTTACGAGATATTACGAATTCCACAATGTATGCCCTCCGTAGCGTTTTAAAATCTTGCTCTAAATCACATCTCTTGTTGTAATTCAACACAACAGACTGATAGCACCTCCTTAAGCTGACTTCACCAAGACAGCTCAGTGCATCAGGCAGGAAGAAAAGACGAGAAAATCCACGTCATAATATGTAATCCGCGAAAATCTTGACTGGCGGGTATACGTTACGGGTTGAACGACACAAGAGCTTTGCACCTTATGCTAACGGATAGGTCCCAACTTTTGTCATGCCTCCCTTTGGAAGACGCAATAATGTAATGACAACCGGTTTAAGAATGGCTTTTCAACGCCTAGAGGCACTTATATAAAAGCCGTCGTATATGATGGATGGACAGGGAATAATGTGGACCGACTTTCTAAAGCCATGTTCCGGTTATGATAACTTCCTGCTAACAAAACATCCGTCTTGTCATCACTCAAATCCTCAAGAAAGAAAGTTTATACAAGACGTCGTGGCTGCCGTCTTATTACGACGTCTCCATGAATCACGGCTTTTCTGAGGGACCCTCTAAAGACGTCTGTGGCGGATGTACTACCACTGATAGCATCTTTATTTTCGCCTTGGTAGACTTTCATATGCAAACCCCTACTCTTCCCACCGCGGCTTTAAGAGCGTACAGCGCCCCGAGCCAAATCCTTTTATGTCTCGTTCCGTGATAAGTAGGCTTTTCTAAAGTGGCGATTTGAGACCTTGATATGAAATTTCCTATGCTGAAAGCAGACTTGCTCCGCCGAAATCTTATTTTCTTCCTGCCCCCATGGGCACTGAAACGTGCCGAAATTCTCTTATGTTAAATCCAGGCGCACATCAGCAAATAAGTGGGCATTTAAGAAAATAGAGGGATTAATTTTCTCCAAATGGCTTCCTGGGTTGAAGATTCCTTCTACCTCGGTGCTATCATATCGATAAGTTCCGTGAGTCATTAAGAAATCTCTTTGTCCCAAGCTAATCACGGCTTTTTGCCGCTCGTGCGGCTGAATGCTGCGTGCGGTTTTCACGTCAATACCTCTCCGTGCTGTCGAGCGGCTGGGGTAATTGATACATCTCTGCATCGCATGCGAAGCGGCACTGCCGCTCGGCTCCAACAAATACCTTAAAACCACGACACGAATCGCAACTGCCATCGCTGATACGTAAGGATTAGGCTGGTATATTGTCCAGATACGAGCCTTAGCTACGCGCGCGTCTCGACTCAGAGCAAGGAATCTTCCCCGCTAGAAACACTCCTCTCCTGAGCCCACGCTCTCGCGTTATCTCGCCGATCGCTTAACTCAGCCATCGGTGCGTCACGTCTAAGGAAAGTAGAGATAAAGAAGTTTCAAAAGAACCTCACCGAGTTACGGAAGAGTGAAGTTCAACTTTAAGTCTTACGCGTGCGTCAATCAAAACTACGTGCGTTATCTCAGCGATCAAGAACAGAGATACAAAGACGCTTGCCAAAAACGTCACTGAGTTACGAAGGGGTAAAGTACGTGGCTTTGAGTATAGCCATCAAGAATATGACTACCGAGTTACATGCTGTTATTATCATTAATGTATGATAGTTGCAAGCATATATGATAAAATTTTAGGCCGAATTAGGTACTGTAAGATTGCTCTGTCTACTAGTACATTGTATCTTGCTGAAGAATAATTCTGGAACAGTTTCACTGTTAAAGAATTTGTTTGGTGTTTTCGTGATTTAAATTTACGTGCACATGCATTTAGGAGTCTACTTGGCGCAGGACTGGAAGAAGTTGCAAGATAGTAAGTAGAGCAACCAGGGTGATACCCAAGCCAACGTTCTAACACCAGCAATATTCCCACGCTTTCTTCAAATCTCGCAATATCTCGTTCGCTTCGAGAGGTATCGCGAGACTTGAAGAGAAATCCCTGACTCATCCTCTTTAGGAGAACCTAGGCTGCGAGGCAGACGTTTATCTGACATTGCCCTCGTTGACCGCGGAAGGATTTCCGAAAAGCCGCTTTAGATTTGATATCCGTCATTTCGTTTCCCCCCACCGCCTGTCTAATCCGAGACAAGCCCCCTTCGCGATGAAGTTCGCTTATCTAGGAAAAGTTGCGGTTTTAACCTCCTCGCCCCCGTGGCATTTGTTCCCCGAGACAGATAACAGCAACCGTCGGGATGTATTAAACTTATTCTTGAGTGAGAAAGGTCATCCAACTAGAACTTTCCAAGTAATCTCAGATAGGATGAAGAGAAAAGTGCATCAGTACGCAACAAACTCACTCATCTGGGCGATAATCAAATGGACCGCGTAGAGAGTTATGACACAGTTTAAGACTTTTCTTGTATAAAATCCTGCGGGTGTTCCTTTGACTTTTAAAGTTTTTCAACATATTTCATTATCAAAATAAGTATATCTTAGCTGTCAATAAATGTTAACTGCGTCATATATCAGAAATATCTGCAGAATTTGTTAATGTCGACATTTACAGTTTGGGTAACACATCTTAGCAAATACGTCGCTAATTTTGAATGCCCTGTTCTTAATGACAGTCATTATGAATGTTGTTCTAGTTGATGTATTTAGTATGCTTCCTTCCTTACTTGTCCCCAAAACATATCCGTAAGGAGAGATCCCATCCCCATCTTCAATGATATGCGTGGCTATACAGCCAAGGGCAATTCACGAACGCATATGACCCTTATAACACAGACAACACTTTTCTTCCAGCGACAAAGTATAGAACGATTTTTGTATGGATACGAATCGTTCACGGTCGGTGTTATGACGGATTGGTGAGATTAAAGCCAAGGTGTTTCTGCGACATTTGCCATACGCGGCCGCCCGCGGTGTTTCTAGGGGTAATTCGTGTAACGTGCGCTGCTCTATACATCATGGCGGGCCTCCCAGTCACCTGTGACCCCCCTCAGATTGGAATCATCGCACGAAAACTTTTCTCCGGCGACAAGGAAAATGATGCCATCTGTTGGAAATACCCGAATCACTTATTTACAATCTATGAAGGCCTTACAGCAAGGATACCATATATGGCGAGAATCGTGGGGAAGAATGACTTCGTGCAGGGTGGTATATGTTTAGGGCGTGTCTGTACTTTTGGTGCCGGCGTGTGCACGTACAAGTTATTTAAATGTACTGTCAGTAGATCAAATTCAGTGAGGAAATGTCAGACTTGAGTGAGTGGCAGGATGTAGAGTTCAGAGTTGGTAGAACAAGTCATTTATCAGACAGGCAGAATCAGGGTGGGCTATTAACTGACGGGAAGGATTGTTTCTGGTCTGTCTATTCTTTTTCAGTAAAAGGAATACAAGAAGATCTGAAACTCTCAGTACAAGAACTAAGAACTTAACTCCAATTACTACTTTTGTTAATTTGGTTGGTAAGCCTTTATGACAATGATTTAACGTTATCTGCTTGTACCCCCATATTTAAATAAGTGCACAGTGAACCAGGGTATAGGCTGTCGTAATCACAGAAGCAAAACTAAAGGAATGGGTCAGAAACAAAATGGGGAAAGAGGAAATATCCAAGAGCACCCCGTGGATTTTCCAGAGCGGAATAGCCCCAAATTAGGAAGCGGTGATGCCCGCCGCGGTGCTTAGTGGGAAGATGACGGATGTGAGGACCTAAAATGGCGGACCCTACCAGTGACCTCTATTGACCTCGCGGCTTAACCAGTTTGTCGGTGGCTCTTTATAACATTTTTACGGCCGCAGCGGTGGAGAAACTAATTTAAGTTGATGCGAGGCAGCTTAAGAGGCACGAAGGTGATGAAAAGAAGGAAAACTAAGGTAATAAAACTTTTAGTGCGTCAACGAAGTGGACTTCTAGTGCGTCAACGAAGTGGATGTTACGTCCACAAGGCCGATAGCTGTGGATCAACTTATGATAACTTTACGACTATGTACTATGTACATCTTTCAGATATACGCCTTTTATCATTTATCATCTTAAATCTTCAATTCTAAGGGAGCAGAACCTAAAAGAACGAGACGAAGACAGGGGTCTATAGCATGAAACTTTATCTGTGTTGGTAAATGGCATTATGGAAAAACTAAACTTTAACTAACCAGCACTAAAATTGATTGTTAAAGTTCCAATTAATTTTACTGTTGGTTAGTTAAAGTTCTCAATTCTAGGGGAGCAAAACTTAAAAGAACGAGAGAAAGACAGGGGTCTATTGACTATTTCGAAATATAGCATGAAACTTTATCTGTGTTGGTAAAAGGCATTATGGAAAAACTAAACTTTAACTAACCAGGACAAAAATTGATTGGGTAAGTTCCAATCAATTTTCCTGTTGGTTAGTTAAATTTAGTTGGTTTATCCATAATACCCGAAATATAGTTTGCGTCAACAATTTGACATATTTGATTTATAATGGTAACGGAGAAACACAACTTGAGATATTTTCACAAGGTGCAGCAGTCAGCTGCAGACACTCTATACATCTTTTTACATAAGCCCTGGGTATATAACGCTGACGTCATTATGTTCAGAGGGCGCCATTGTACCATGATTTTACATATCCACACATTGTAGTTTGATTAATAGTGCCATTCTATCTTTTTACATAAACTCTGGTTATATAACACTGACGTCAGTACAGTATGCTCTGTATAAGAGCGCCATTGTACCAAGATTGTACACTATATATATATATATGATCCGTACATTGTTGTATGACTAATAGTATCATTTAAGTTCATTTTCTGTCGCACAAGACTACATTTATCAAAGGCTAGTCGTGTATCTCAGAGGTATAGGTGCCTCTATTCTTCTTTAGTTATATTTCAGCCATACCATAGGTATGCTGAAATATATTGTATTCGTAATGTTTCTTCTTTCTTTCTCCTGTCAAATCTTCAGAACACGGTATCTCCGTTGGTCCTGAACCGAATGACTTGAAATTTGGCACAAGGGTAGAGTGGGCCAATACCCTCGGACGTATTTTTTCTTCATTTTTTCCATATCTGTCTCTTAAATGATTTTATTAAGGTTTTTTGGTCATCTTAAGATCAAAACTGTATATTTGGGCCCCCTGTACCCTGGTATTATAACCAAATGAGCTGAAATTTGGCACAGATGTGCCTTGATAATCCCCCCATATAGATTCAATATCAGTTTTGGTGTACAGTATAACGAAATGCTTATTTTTGCGATTTTTTGGTCATTTTTTTACCAAAAAAGGACGCTTTTGGCTCCTGTACCTTGGTTTTAGAACCGGATGACCTGAAATTTAGTATAGGAGTGCCCTAGACATATGCGCACATGGATTCAATAACACTTGAGGCATACAGTACAACAAAATGCTTAATTTTGCGATTATTTGGCCATTCTATGACCAAAAAGTACACTTTTGGCTCTTGTCCTCTGGTTTTAAAACCAAATGACCTAAATTTTGGTAAATGGGTGTACTAGATATTTATTCAAATGACACATGTATAATTTTTGGCATAGACTACGTCAAAATGATATATTTGGGGATTTTTTTGTCATTTTCCAATAGCCAGAGGGGTCAATGACCTAACGGTCGTTGACCCCCAGCTGCAGATTGCACCTACTGGCATATATGTCTATTTAATCTAATTAGATAGGTAACCAATTACTTAGCCTGAATCTATATCCTAAAGGGGAGGGGGGTGGCAGCCAATCAGCGAGCCCGGTGTTATCTGGAAGAGTCCATTCTTACACGGAGGGGTTCATTTTTTTTTAAAATTCATCATTGGACTGGTGAAGTCTTTCAATGGATGTATTTTTGGACAGGTCTGTTTTGCAATTTTACAGAAGGTGTGCTGGAAGAGTCTATTCTCGCACGGAGGGGGGATTTTTCAAAATTCATATTTTGGACTTTGGTGACTTCTAGTTTGTCAAAGTCTTTCAGTAGGGTTATTTTTGGATTGGTCTAATTTGAAATTTTATATGGGTGTTCTGGAAGAGTCCATTCTTGCATGGAGGGGGCTTTTTTAAAAATCCATTTTTTGGACTTCAGTGATTATGTCAAGGTCCTATTTTAGCGGATGTATTTTTGGACTGCTCTACTTTACATTGAAGAGTCCATTTTTTTGCACACGGAAGGGGGATTTTTTCAAATTCAGTTTTGAACGGGTGATGATTCAAAATTCAATTTTTAGTGGAAGTGTTTTTAGACGGGTCTATATTACCTTTTCATGCACTGGGACCTTTTTTACTAAATTCAATTTTAGATTTGGTTTCTTATTCAAAAGGCCAAGGTTACAGTGGGAGTATTTCTGGACTGGTCTATTGTGCAAATTCACATAGGGTGCACTGGAGTCCATTCTTGAACGGGGGAATTTTGTAAGATTCATTTTTGGGTTAAACCGTCATTAGTAAAAGTGATTTTTCAAATGGGTGATTTTGAAATAGCCTATTGTTGCATGGGGAGGGAGATGGCTGAAATATGCTGTATTTGCTCTCAAGCAAATGTCGGCCTTTCTAATTTCATAATATATAACTGTGGTGTCCCTAGCTCTATTAACGAAATAGGCGACGTTGGCGTTGACTTCATTTGTCCAAACATTGTAGTACAATTATGAACCCAGGTCATTGCACGAAACTAACTAGCCATCCGTTTGGCCTGAGACTGGCGGCATATTTTGCTGATTTTAACGTTGTGCCTTATCATCCCTTATTCTTTACCTGTAATACTTATCATATACTACTGTAATGCACGGGGTAACGAAATGGCTGACAGTGCTATTAACTTATTCTGTCCAAACATTATTGAATAATTAGATCCCATCGCTTCTCTGGCCACCACACAAAAATACCTAGCTGTCTGTCTATAGCTAGAATGACCCGAGATTGGTGGCACATTTTGGGATGTTGTGCCTTATCCTCCCCTACTCTTTACTTGTAATCCTGACAATATACTACTGTAATGCACGGGGTAACATCCGTCTGGCATACATAGAATGGCCTGAGATTGGCACATTTTACTGATGCTAATGTTGTGCCTTATCCTCCCATATTCTTTACTTGCAATCCTGACAACATACTACTGTAATGCACGCGGGGTAACGAAACGCTTGACAGTGCCATTGACTTATTCTGTCCAAACACAGCTGAATAATTAGATCCCATCGGTTGGTTCTCTGGTCACCACACAAAACTACCTACTAGTCGTCTGTCTTCAACTAGAATGACCCGAGATCACATTTTGTTGATGTTGTGCTTATCCACCCCTATTCGTCACTTGTAATCCTGACAATATACTACTGCGATGCACGGGGTAACGAAATGTTTGACATTTCTATTGACTTAAGCTGTCAAACATTATTGAATAACTAGATCTCCTCGCTTCTCTGGCCAACACACAAAACTACCTAGCTGTCTGTCTACAGCTAGAATGACCCGAGATCAGTGGCACATTTTGAGGATGTTGTGCCTTATCCTCCCCTATTCGTTACTTGTAATCCTGACAATATACTACTTCAATGCACGGGATAGCGAAATGGCTGACAGTGCTATTGACTTATTCTGTCCAAACATTATTGAATAATTAGATCCCATCGCTTCTATGGCTACCACACAGAACTAAAAACTACCTAGCTTTCTGTCTACAAGTACAATGACCTGAAGTTGGTACATATTGCTGATGTTGCGCTAAATCCCCCCTGTTCTTTACTTGTAATCCTGACAATATATGACTCTAATGCACGGGGTAACGAAATGGCCGGCATTGACATTGCCTACATCTGTCTAAGATAACGTTACACTCACACAGCGCCACAACATGAAAGCCGTTCAATACATCGACTTTGGCAACTCGCCGTAATTACTAACAGTCTGCGTGCACCAAAGGTAATGTAGACGTCTAAATTGGCAACGAATTTGTAGAAAATGCTGGCTGTACAAAATGATGTGCAATTTCAGGGCGAGATAACAATGTTATGTGTTATACGCCAGTAAGCCGCAATGACCGACGTCCAAGGGTTTATCTGTCGGCAGAGTACGTTACAAATCTGCTTCTAACGTGTGTTCATGTAAGCTTGTGTTCGTGATGAGTAGACGTTTTTATTTTTAAGACTTTTTTTAATGCCTAACAAGGTTCTACTACAAACACATGGCTTGTTAGTTGGTGTGTGTACGCCCTGTAGTTATATTAGTAATCCATCTAACCTTGAATAGTCCGAGAGTTGGTCCCCCCCCCCCCCCCCCCCCAAGGTTATAACAACGCTTGTCCTCTTTCTTTCAGTGTGCCGGTTTCAGTCTTCTGACTACGTACTTGCATCGTTAGTATGCATCAAAGACATAAAAGAATGCGACAAAAACTGAATATTAGCATGTAAGTTACCATCTAAGTTCGAATAAACTCCCCCCTCCCCTATCCCATAGCGACAAGGTTGCTCCAACGCTTGCCCTTTTTCAGTCCGTTAATCGTTTTTCTTCCGAATACCAGTGCGTAGCAGCGTTAGTATGCATTAAAGGCAAAAAGGGACAGGGCACAAAGTCGAATATTAGCATGTAAGTTACCATCTAAGTTTGAATAGGTTCAGGAGCTGGTAAACCTCCCCCCTCCCCCTTCCCATAGCGACAAGGTTGCCCCAACGCTTGTCCTTTTTCAGTCCGTGTATCGTTACATTTTTCTTCTGAATACCAGTACGTAGCAGCGTTAGTATGCATTAAAGGCCTAAAAAGGATGCGACGCAAAGTTGAATATTAGCATCACGGTATACCGAAGGGATGGCCATTAAGATAAAAGTTTCCCCATAGCGTCGCGAGCGGTTCACCTTTGTGAAGACTCCCTTTCACGGCTCGGGTGATACGGAGACGGGGACTGGGCGGTTTTAATGGACTCTACTTCACCGCCAAGGCCCTGATAAGTTGATTATCCATTCAGAGCAGACTGTTCTGACGGGCTCTTTCTCTCCCAAACAGTGCGCGACGCCTGACAGTTTGGTCTGATTGCTAGTTAGTACGTTTTCCTTAACAGGCTTATTTTTCCCGGGCTGGCATTCCATACGGTCTATCGTACGCGGTAATGATCACCTTTTTTGTCCCCCTCCCGGGATGGGTCGTCGTCGTTTCCTTTCACGTCGTCGTCTCCGATTTTCCGGGCGATTTTTCTTTGTCCACTTTTGTCGTAGAGGAGGTTTAATAAGGCTGTGTTGTCGGGGGAGAACCGTTGTTAGTTGTCGGGTCTGAGCACTGAATCTGGCCTGTGAAACAAACCATGACCATTGCCATGAGGGTTATGTTTTGGGGGGTACTTGTTCGCGTATCTGTCTGTTGTCAGCATAACTCTAGAAGCTGTGGATGGTTCCCTCCTTATAACATTTGTTAATCGGGTAGGGTTTGAGAAAACGAAGGTCATGTTTGACAATCAGCTTCCTAGCGGCTTTCTGCGTTACTGCAGCAGGACTTTCAGTTTGGATATTTAGCTCGGAATACAGTCCAAAATACCGAAGGCGGTCGATCATATCTAGTCTATGCAGACAGATGGTCACTACTGACATAATTCTTGGAAACAATTATCAAATGGAGTACATGGAGTAAAATGGCCAAATTGACCGTATTGTCCTTTAGGTAGAGATGGTCACAAGTACAGGTTTGACTCGTTTGACTGTCTGAAGTTTTCTTGTTAACAAGGAAATTCTAGTCTAAAACTGACAACTCTAGTATGCTATGATCTACTAATATGGTGGTGTGACTATTCATGGTAATATTGCTGAAGGAAATTTCAAAGTTTGCGGATGAACTTTTTCACCTCGACGATAGGAGGCGTGCGACTTATTCAACTACATTCCATCAGTGAGTTTTACATGTATCAATTGATGTAAATGGAAGTGAATTGGATACATATATCCCGCGTTTTTCTGTATCTTCTATTCTCTTTACGTCTTGTGTAGTTTAGTGTCTTTGATGTCATACTTTTCGTTCCAAAAAGCTGCCCGGCCGGGCCCCCGGTTTGAAATGTGACGTAGGCCTTAGTATCCGTTTTCTGATTTTTTGTGTGCAATGTACGGCATATATTTGGCCATTTTTCAGCTTCTTTGCAGCGTGCTTTGCAACATGGTCGCGGCCTTTTTTTTGGAAACGGACAAAATTGATGCACCGGTAGATGGCATCCATGTAATGAAGTCAGTCTGGCCTAGGGAATTCACGAAGCCACGGATACCGTGCCCTGACATGCCATATCCGTGATCCAGCCATCTATATGTAGAAAGGGCGGCTTAGGTTTGGATAAAGTAGAAATCCCCAAATGCCTTAACAGCCCTTCAAGGGATAAAGGTAATCAAGTTATCATATTTCACTCCCTGCGCCATAAGGACGGAGATCTTGTCGACTTTGTATCCCTCCGCCTTTCTTTGCCATGTCGGTCAAATGACAGATTCAACTTGGCCAAATGACCTTGAAGTTTTCATTTTCCCCGTATCTTTATACTGGTCTTTAAGATTCTGTTTCGTTTTTTTTGGGGGGGGGGGGGGTATTTTACTTTTATTACATTTTCTTAACGTTGGATATGGAAAGTGTTGAATTTTGATAGAAATATTAGAAACGTTTTCAATGAAACACAAACACCGCAGCAGAACGAAATGCAAGGTCATTCAAGGGATACGAAAGACACATTTTGCTAACATAACGTTGAAATATTAGAGCTGAGCTTTTCCGAATTCCCAGTCTCTCGCGGTTTGTAATCTCCAAGCAGATGTAAGAATCAGTCTCGGTGTTTCACACCCTTTTGGGCGGCATTTTAGTTGTACCCCTTTTTGCCTCCGACAAGGCTACTGTCTTGGTTGTGTTTGTGTGTTTTTACCCATAAATCAAAATGATTTCGATGGATTTATATGAATGTTGGCACGTTGGTAGTTATTTAGGTCCTTCTTCTTCTTCTTCGTGTCATTTAGGTCCTGAAAAGATATGACAAGTTTGGACCCCCTTGCAGTATTTTCCGGTACTGCGGTATTTCAGTCTTACACCCCCTTCCTGAAGACAGTGTGGTATACTCCATTATACTAGTTGCTGCTGAGAGTACCATTTTGAAGACATTGATGTTTTTAAGGATCTTATAGCACGGGTTGTAATTAATCAATTTTCGCTCCACAGTCCCCCTTTTCTGAATGTTTAACACAACAGCGGTCTTCTTTAATCATTGATAATCAACGCTGCTGGAGCAAATTAACGTAAAACCCCACCGCCAAGCAAATTAAAACGGCATTTTTTTTTTTTTCATCGACTTTCTAGTCGGGTACACAAACGACCAGTTTGCGTGTGTTCCGTCCTAACACACCTTAATTGTGAAATCGGTCTCCAAAGACCGAGCTTAGAGAACTTTAATCTCAGAACCTGGCTGAAATGGGCCTTTCAATCGATCTCCGAAATATCCGTTTACAGAAGTTAGTCATTTTCGCGCATCACCGTTAGAGGTTCGGCGCCAAAACGCCCCCCCCCCCCCACTAAACAGTGACTGCGCTGCAACCTCGCTGCAACCTATTAACGCCAGTTCACCTTTATCCGAGGTAAACCTATATCAGTTGTATTCAAAACAGGGTATGTATAGGTTTATAAAGTCGAAGGATGGTGGTCCCATTGCAATAGTTTAAAAAAAAATTGTTTGAAACCACCAACTTGATATTACATAGATGCCTTCCATCCATAGATGTTTTTTATACACAGATATAGGTTAACTCGCGGATAAAGGTGAACTAGCGTTGATTAAAGTATGAAATTTTGAGTGATCTGGTTCGTGTAACCATTGACTTCACGAGAATAAAGAAGCATGACTAAAAAGACAACAAAACACACAAAGTTTTAAAGATATTGTTTACCAATATAGTAAAAATTATGTTTGTGGGGCTCATCAGTTCGCTGACACAAAATACTAAGTATGTTATCGGAGCTCGAGCGAGACAGACTATTGACTTGAGAGGAGAAAGTTGATCTTCATTTGGTCTTGACGGTATCTGTGTTAACAGTTTACGTCCTCATTGTACTACCTCCAGTGGCCCTTTGGCCGACTATACTCCTTTATCGTATGGCACCGTAGGATCTGCTTGGAGAAGGTTTGACCGATGGAGCTGGTTGTGATTATAGCGACACAATCGCCCTATCCACCCCCCCACGGGTCCTACAATGGACTGTCCCATCCCGCGGGAAAGCATAGCCAATAAGAACAATTTAAGCAAAACAATGATCAGACAAAACCAAGGAGACAAAACCGAACAAAATGTGAAATGACTAATATATTTCCAGAATGACGACGCGCTGCTGTAACAAAATCGTGTGAGACCTTTCAAGATTGTCATTACCCTTGCTTTTTTATGCCACCTATAGCTAGCGCTAGTACCTGCTACCCTAATTGCGTGTACTTCGCGTGAAATAGACGAAAGTCATAGTTCGAAATGCCGTTGAGAAATACCGTTGAGAAATATCTTTATTTCTTCCTCTCCCTATATCCAACTTTTGTTTATGAAGTGTATATCAACAGATATAACTTAAACATAGTGTGGCTTCAACTCGATGCCATAAGCTCCGAGGCATCCTATAAGACGTCTAGTAGCGAGACTACAACAGAGCAGGGTACGAGACTACAGCAGGCTCCCCGGCCTGAGGCTTCTGCCCTCCCGGGGAACAAGATTAGTCACGCCGGTCCTGCTGAATAACCAACTGTCAGCCCTCCGGACACAGACGGGCTACAAGCACGCCGAGAAAACGCAACATTTTACTTCGGGACGGTACATTGCTGCAGAGGTGAAGGAACGCGAGTTGGCATTTTTTTTTCAAGTACTAGCATCTTGTGAACGGTCCCTAATAGTAGCGCGCAACCGAAAGAAGTCTAAGAAAGCGAACGCTTCTTAAAATTAGCTCATATGTAAAATTTAAAAACAAAAACAACACAAAAACTTTTCAGATATAATTAGTACCTGGTATATTTATATTTGTAACCAAAGTTGTGTAGTTGTAATGTGATATGTGTGTTTATACTTGTACCTGCAAAAATATCTGTACTTCACAAGATCTCTGATGTCACCTTTCATTGACGGGAAGTCCTACTGCAGTACCATAAAAGGCCACTAGAAGGCGCACAATCTAATAATTTCTTCACTTTGCCAACATAGATCTACATGCCCCATATTATCAAGATCAATCCACAGCTTCCAGAATTATGTCGTCACAAACACGCATACTGTATCTCTGGTATATTTTATCCGACCCTTATCTTCGTCAAGTCAGGATCTCAATGAAAAGCGGTCTGCATGTGAGTTTCTCATGAATGAATAAAGCGTTAAACAAACAAACAAACAAACAAACAAACAAACGCATGTACGCATTCCCGAAAACGAAACCTCCTAATAATTACATTATGAGCTTCAAGGAAACTTGAGTTGTAGAGCCTGCTAAAGTAGACCATATGTGTAAGGAGTGCAGTGATCGTAAAGTTAGGGAGTTCTTTAATACAGCTCGTTAAAGGGGCAAGGTTTCATCAACCGTGCTGTAATCCCCTCGGAGATTACAATTCGATTAGGTACACCCAGCTTACAACGCACCAATGAACATTTATCAGCGAAGAAAATGTCTTTATAATTGGATGAGAGGGACCCACAGGCTACTACACCCACCCCTGGTCTGAAAATGGTTGCTCCCTGCGCGAACCCCAAATTTTGAAAGACTGAGAGAGAGACAGGGAGCGCGCGCCATTCATTCTATCGTCTGTTGTGTGGGAGAGACGGTCTTGGACGGGTTTTGTTTGACGTTTACTTGTATCTTGTGACCTCTTCAACTCAGGACTGAAGGCTTCTTCGAAGGAAACCTTATCGTTGTCTTGTACGAGACTAGAAGGCGGGGTGACCGCTGTTCAAGACCGTTTGACACCGTGGTGCGAGTTGTCAACCCGCACGAGACATCCAGCTAGCACCGCTACATCACATGGACTAGCAAGCGGATGATAAAACTCTTAGCGTGAAGCCAGCGCAGCATTTGGAGAAACTTAAGGTAAATAAATGTGCAGATGTCTTCCTATTGCGTTAGTTATCTCCCTGACAATTGCATATGTATATGCACAGTACACTTGTAACGTTTTGTTTCACGCATGTAGTTCTATGATGTTTTGGTTTGAAAGCTTCGCTGTCTGTGTTCACTCCCATCAAAATCATACCTGTCTATATTCGCCACGTCGTGTTATGGTTTATATGATACCATATTAATGTAAGGCTATCCAGGAAGGCCAGTCTTGATGTTTATTACTTCTGACAAAATGTGTCGATGGGAATTGTGTCATCGGGAGTGTTTCGTGACATCACGGAATGGGTCAGCCCGCAAGCAACCGGCCCGATCGCATAGGGAAAACCCGTCGTACCTTTTGTGTCCGTTTATTTATTCTGAGTACCAGATGTATCTTATAGGGACGGTATATAGTGTGGGAACAAGGACACATACCAGCTTTTCCGTCAAATCTCCTGTCAGTACTGAGAGAAAGGTAGAAAAACCGATGGCGATTTGATGAGTGTAGCGGGCACAGTGCGTGAAAGCTCGTGTCAATTATGTTCTGTATTCCCCCAGATGTCTTTTGGCAGCCGTTGCTATAGCGACGACCACTTTCCCTCCAAGTAGCGTGTTGTGTGTGGAGAAGGAGTTGATAATGTATTCGTCACGCTCGCTCTCTTTCTCGTTTGTATCTTCAAGTTTTTTTGTCCCTCCTTTCTTGTATACAGCGGAGCTCAGCTGGGTGGGAGGGGGAGACCTGACGAACCCAAACAAGGCGGTGTCCCGGGACTCGCCCCCCGTCACTACAGAACAGCTGTGGGTCGGACGTCATCTTTCGGGCTAAATCCCGGCATCAACAAACATCAAGCCGTCCTTGGAACCTGTTCTACTAAGAATACACTCACCTTGGTCCGTTCCTACCGGCTTACACCGTAAGGTAAGCCATGATAGTGTTGGACATGGTTAATATATCACTAACTGTCTTTATGATCAAGCCAAATAATTCGTTATGGTAATCTACGGGCAGATATGTTTTCTGGGCTGTTATGTTCGTCGTTTCTGTTTTTTAAAGCAATTATTGGCGCGTCATATGAAATAGTAACTTATTTTTAATAAAAGCTGCAGAGAGACTTCCGAAGTCATAGAGAGGTTAATAACACAACAGGGGTTACAGACGGTCATTTCATCAGCTGGTTCTCTTTGTTTCCCCGCCCATTAGAAGTCCATTTCTGATTTTATCGCCTGGCCCGTTCGTTCCCCGTTATTGTAGGGAGACGGGAACGATTCTCGGCGTCCTCATCGCCCGAGCGGCTTTAAAGATCGTGTACAAGTCGCCGTGGATCACAGGGAAAAGAAATTGGAGGGATTTGTTGTTGATCATGTTGGTTAAAATAGCCCCGATCCTTGGGGTGTTGGGGGCGAGTCTTGCGCTAATAGAAACCAGGAGAGTCGCCCTTTGAGTTCGGAACAAGGAAGTCCTTTCACGCTCTGGTTGAGGGCGAGGCCGGGGGGAGAGGCATCAATGGCGGAATGATTATTGGCTTGTTTGGTGCAATTTCTCGGTAGGTGAACCGGCTAAAATATGAAGCAGACGCCCTCGCTGGTTGACGAACACTTCACAGTACCTCACGACTTTGCTTTCAACTGGAGCGAGACTCCTACCTAACCGACGAATTCTATTCTAGAATCTACTCTACTCTACTCTTTTATTAGATTGTGAGGATTGACACCATAAGATGAGCACAGAAATAGGGCATGGTCAGGGCTCTAAATACTTTTTTTTTCTGCATACCTGCACTGGTGGAGGTAACATTGAAAATTACCTGTACCAGACAAACTTTACCTGCACCACTTTTATTTTAGGAAGTATGGATCATACTAGAATTGTTGCGGAACCATTGCTATTTTTTCTGTTATACTTTTACACTTCATATACGTTGTAACAGTCATATTTGCAGCTAATAGCAATCCACATACATCTTCACCATAGGACTTTTATGTATAAAAACAAGGATTAAACCCAGTATATGGACCAGTGTAGGTTATCTGCAGGTAGACACCAGAAATACCTGCACAGCTCCAATTTTACCTGTACTAACCTGCATATGCAGGTGGTATTTCGAGTCCTGAAGGTAAGTCACTGATCTTCAATTTTGAGCAGTTAATTCTGTGGTTCTGGTTTGTTTTCGTGAATCTTGGCGATCGGTATTATCAGTTCACCGGGTTTTATTAAATTCTGAGGATTGACATCCCAAGATGGGCACGGAAATAGGACAAGGTTGAAGGCAGTCACTGATCTTCGATTTCCAGCAGTTAATTGTGTGGTTCTGGTTTGTTTTCGTGGATCTTGGCGATCTGTATTAGAATGGGCCTTGCTAAAAAAATGTTGTGTTTTCTGTTTCTGGGGTGGGCAATAGAGTCACAGGAATTTTTATTCAGCCTGCTTCCTATAATTGAAGTAGAAACACTACTTGTCCTAAATTTGTATCTATTAAAGGATAAATATGTCTATTATCCACAAAATTAAAGTTTGCCATTGAAAGACATGTACATGTGTCCCCATGCATTTTAGTTTACTTTATTCAACCAAGGACGTTATGATATAACGTCCTTGGTTCACCTGTATTGTAATATGTCTCTCTAGAGTTTTGGTCAGCCTAAAAAAATTCAAGAAAAAAATCCCTACCTACCGACCCTATGTTTTTGAAGGACTGAAACAGGAAACACAACATTTTTTTCCTAGGCCTTATCACTTCTCCGTGGTTTATTAGATTGTGAGGATTGACATCCCAAGTTTCAAGATGGCCGCAAAAATAGGGCAAGGTTAAAAGTGGGCATTGTCTGATTTATTATATGGTTCTGGTTTGTTTTGCTGAACCTTGGCGATCTATATTATCACTGATATAATTTATGACTAAGCAACACAAAGGCGTAGCTAAACTGGGTTTAGGGTGAAACACAATTATACAAAATTCATCATCATAATTGGCATGAAAGTTCATCTGTGTTAGTATAGCCCATATATTGTAAACTTGAATATCATCATAATTCATTTATTCATCAATTCATTATACAAAATTAAATCATCATAAATCAAGTATTACACTTAGAAAGAAAGAACCACCATTTCGCGTGGTTTCGTAATCTTTGAAGCGTAGTATTTTGCTTAACACGAGTCTCGGTGCAAAGTGAAAGGAACGTTACACTATAACACGAAAAATCTTCCAAAAACAAGACGAAGCCATACATCTGCTTGGAGATTAGGGACCTTTCACGCCTGGCAATTTCCCGCCAATTTCGCGCCTGTACGGCCGATATCGAAGCGCATTGATTGGATGACGAATGAGCTGCTGATTAAGGTGGACGTTATTTACTTCTGTTCTCTGATTGGCGGAAAATCGAATTTTCCCTGCGAGGTACGAGAGTCTAAAACCGTCCCAGACGCCTGTGTGAAATGGCCGCGTTGTCCCACTTTTCCTTTATCACTCTAACCTTCAGATGGTGATATGATATATCATATTTAATATCAGTGAACGCCGTGCGTTTCCGCAATGTTACAGTCAGTAAGCCCTTTTCATATATGATATGAATCAAAGTTTACTGAAATATTCGGATTTTAAGGAAGATTTATTATAGAAGAAAGTTTAGTTGCAAGTTCTTGCCCGAGGGCTAATTGCAACATGGAACTGGAATGTGAATTTCGAAAATAGAGAATAAAACTTAAATTCTACTAACTAACAAAATCAAGGCAGATATGTAGCTTTTAGTGCATTTTCTAATAACAAAGCAGTATTTTATGTATTTACCAATTTTTGCATTGCAAGAACAGTGTCAAATGTAAGGATGTATCGAGTAACTTGTCTTGAAATCTTTGGAAACTAAACAAAGAAATGTGAATAACACATATCTAGAGCATTGACAATGGGTCAAGGTGAAATTCATTTCCATCAAACTCGTAATACGAAGACATTGTTTTATTCCAAAAGTTCGACAGTTGAGCCGCAAAACATAAATTTCATAATTTATATGATAAGCCGTCTGTCGCT
Organism: Branchiostoma floridae; assembly: GCF_000003815.2. Lineage (NCBI taxonomy): Eukaryota > Metazoa > Chordata > Leptocardii > Amphioxiformes > Branchiostomatidae > Branchiostoma > Branchiostoma floridae. Next base: position 11,821,527 of record NC_049989.1, on the reverse strand, counting down.
TATGAAAATATGGTTATCTTGCGGAGCCAATATCCGTTCTGCGTATTATAACGCCATAAGAGTCATACCAGGATACGATATGAAAGATTGAAACCGGGAAGCATACAGATCCATATTTGGTGAATTATTACTCGGGAAACGTAGGTTAAACCCCCGAAAGAGCCCTGATTGATTTTTTTGCTGAATTTTGCATGTGGCGTGTGTCGGTATTCTGCTGATGCAGCGGTATCAGATCGAATATTTTTTCACGGCTTTGAAAGTTAAATCATAAAACATGTTGCCCCATTTTACCAGGCGGTAGGGATGGGTCCAGTCCAGGTACGGTCCATGCCAGGTCCAGAGGATCAGGTCTAGGTACCGTCCAGGTCCAGAGGATCAGGTCCAGGTCCGGACCTAAACCTGGATCTAAGTATCTGTGATAAGTAAAAACAATACTGTAAATGTATTTAAGTTCGCGGGGATTTAATTTCGCGGTAACACCATAGACTGCAATCTAATACCATAATAGAAAAAATGTTCGCGGTGGTTTTAAATTCGCGGTGAAGTGGTCACCGCGAAAACCGCGAACATTTATCCACCGCGAACATTTCTGCATTTACAGTACTAGGCGATACTAAAAACAATGGTCCATGTCTCTACAACTTGAGTATTCTGTTTGGTGGAATATCCGACGTCCATTGGCGTTTTAAATCCTATTCGAGTCATGTTAACACTAATTATCTCTGTTTTAGACCAAGTTTGACTGAGTAGCTTGGTAAAAATACCATAGGGTCAGGTGGGACTCCCGGAGTCTACAGTTAGCCCTCGAAACAGTCTGGTATCCAGGCTATGCTGCGACCTAAATTGCATTTGTGTAACCCTTGTTTTACCCATAACTGGAGTATGGTGAAAATTGTAAATGTATGACTGAAACGACAACAACAACAACAACAAAAGATTCCTTTTTCATCTATGAAATTCGTTGTGAGATTTGGCCAATTTCAGTCTAGCCCAAATCTACCGGTTCCAAAACCCCATCTTCAATAATCGCCGTGGATAATTCAAACATTTTTATGGCATATCATGTGGCTATATTCCAAAATTCAACTCACACGTGTGTTTATGTGATATGAAAGCGCCGCAAAGCTTTCTAGTACTGGTACCAGGTAGCGCCCTTCTGACATTTTCCGTAAGAGGCCCCTCGACAATTTTCGGAGATGCCTTTTAATTATGTCGGATGTCTCAGGTTTCGTTATACGTGTTAGGTTTCATTATACGTGATAAACACAATGTTAACAAACTTCACCAAAGGGATATGATTATCAATAAACGTTATTCATAACGCTTGGCAATAAGTATGAAAGAAATCTTTCTTGGGAAATAATCGTAGTAATAATTGGTCTTTGTAGTATTCGCCCAGAGAATTAAGTTATTGCTATAGATATGAAATGGTTGCTTTCGGAAATGAATTCAATCGCTAGAGAACAATCAAAGAAACAAAAGATTACCAAATGCCAAATAGTTTAGACTTCCAGGTAATAAGATATACTAAACTAGAGTTCGGCGACCTCATACCTCCATGAAAATTTAGAGCTTTCGTAAATTTCATGCAATTGACTAACACATTAATATAATTTATGCCTGGTGTTGTTCATCATTGACTAACATACACATGTCACAATTATAAAATTCCCATTATTAATCATAAAGTGGTTTTGCAATTTTTGCATAAATTATGCAAATAAGTTCCTCATTACCATATTTGGTATCTGCTTATATTCCACCTATCATAATTAACATGTGTTACATGTATTGAGGTCCAGTTATTGAAAACAATGGAACTATACAATTTCCTCACTAATTATGCAAATTAAGTCCTCATTTGCATAACATGCATATCATTATGAACATCTTTGCCCAAGCTACCTGCATGCCTAAAATGATGCCAATCCGTCGTTCCTTTCTGCAGTTATCCTCTTTGAAGTGTCTTGACAAAAATGCCCCTGCAGTTCCACAATTAAATGTTAGGGGGCTGAAACTTGCCCCAATATGTCATGGCACTAAAAGCTATCAACCACGTAAATGTCAAGACCATAGCATGTCTGAAACAAGAGATACATTGAAAAAACTGCTATTATAGAATATTCTCATTAATTATGCAAATGTACTCCTATTTTGCATAATTAGTATTTTATCGTGTACAACATTGTCTAAGGTACCTACATACCAAAAATCATGAAAATCCATTGTTCCCTTCTTGAGTTATCCTCTTCAGAAGTTTTTGACAAAAACGCCCCTGCTATCCCAAAACTAGACGCTAGGGGGCCAAAACTTATGTCATTTCTTCCTGAGCACAAGAGCTATCTAACACTCAAAAATCGTGACCACAGCATGTTCAGAACACCGAGATAGCAAAACCGGAAGTTGCGCTGCAGTACCAAGGGGAGCCGCTAGAGGGCCCAAAATCTAATCATTTCCAGCTTTCATCACACACTACCAACACACCAAGTATGAAAGCAATCCACCCAGCCGTTCTTGAGTTATCTTGTTTACACACACACACACACACAAACACACAGACAGACACACAAACGCGGGGTAAAATATAACCTCCATGACATTTCATGGAGGTAATAACAGTTACTTCAAGCAACTGGATATGGTTTTGGAAACGGTCAGAGTCTCAGACGTTTCAGTTAGCATTCACTAACTTTCGTCAGTGACGCTAGCGCTGATAGTAGATCCTGTATATAAAACGTCTGACCGTTTCCAAAATCATATACCGTTGCTTGTGTAAATTGCAATTTGGCTTATCTTATTACCTGGATGTCTAAACTTGATTGACATAACATGAACGATTTTCTGTGACACACAGTAGACCATGGCCTCCAGACCTTCTCCAGACTTGTCGTACATTTGTGGTCGAGACTTGGTCGGCGAGGTTACCTACTAGTAACTAGTCTTTAAAAGTTGTCTGCACCAGCTGACTTTATACTCGTAGGCATCCTGAGCATTATTACATTGTTAAAATTGGAAATATTCTGGATATGGCAATCTTGAATCTGTATGTATGTTAACATCTACTGCACTGTATTCTCACATTAACATAATCATTTTATACTTTGAGTGGTTAAAACTGGCCCAGAGACAAGTTGCACGAGAATATTCCTTATTATGGGAACCTACCAAAATAAGGATTTGATCAGGAATCCTTGTGCGACTTGTTTCTGTGCCGTTTTTAACGGCTCAATTTATGGAATTATGATGTGAATGTGCTAAAATAGTGCATTAGATGTCAATATTAGTACACAGACTGTCTTATTCAGAATATTTCCACTTTCAACGATCTAATATTGCTTACGTTGCCTATAAAGTTTGAAACATAGAAAAGAAAACTCCGGAAAGTCACATTGTGTGTGTGTGTGACAGGAGCTTTGTCGCACTGTAGGAACACATGCTGAGGCAGACGGGAGGGATTTCTTTTGCAAACAAAAACCTGACTATAAAAACAAACACATGTCAAACCCGAGGCACCGGGGAAGGAAGGAAACGGATTTTGCGGTGCAGAGAGAGATTTTACATCCATTCAGCCCCAGGTTTTAAATACCGGTAGGAAGTAACTAATCAAGCAGAAGTTTGGGGTTATTTTGCACAGTTGGTTTTCTATGAATCAAGTGGCTGTCAGAGAAACCCTGTCGGTAGAATCTTGAATAGGATCCAGCTGCAACTTCTTGAGTTGAGTTATGCTAGCTAGCAACTTACACACGGACAAACACGAAACACAAACTGTGTTTAGCCAGTTTAGCTAAGGGCACAACTCGCCGTACGTGCAAATACGAGCTGTCTACGTGCCAAAACGTGGGCATTCTTTTGCGATTCGCAAGTGGTTAGTATCGCCTCCGTAGGAACTCGTAGGGGATCCGACGGATTTTGGAGCACGTAGACACGCCGTAGAACTTTACGTGCAGGCAAAATTTTGTGTGCCATCGGGCTGCTGGGGATTCGCCCCCCGAACATGCCAGTACGGGCGACGCGCCTGTCCTGTCCGGCCTGAACGTGGCGGACGTGGCCTCCCCAAAAGACGTACGGACAAATTGCACGTACGGCGGGTTGTGCCCTTAGCTTTTCTGATCACCTATTCACCTGATGTACGGAGTGTCTCAAGCCGTCACGCCCGCTCCAGTGACCATTCAGATTCAGCGGAGTTCCCTCGGGCGAAAAGGTGAACGCTTAGGTCGAGCCCGCCGCCGAATTGAATTTTCCTACCACACAATCCAACATGCACACTCCGTACATCATGTATGTAATAACCTTCCACGCGTCTTTCTTGGGGGAAATCAGGTCGAGGTTTTTATTGTTTTTTAGGCGGTTTGATCGTTTCGCTTGCTACCCGACCGTTACATGGACATAGCGGTACCAATAATAAATGGATAAAGACCTTTGTAGATTGTTGTATTTTTTTGCAAACTAGATCTAAGTACAGGTCACAAAGAATATGTTCACAGACACAAGTTGGTAAGAGTCAGTCCGTAGTTTAGCATGAGTTCGGCTTCTTCTCGTTTCTTGATAATGGTGAAAATGTTGACTGGAATGTGAGTTAGTCAAAGTCAAAGTCAAAATGTACGTTTGTATATTAGGTTTTTAGCGTTTAGCTACAGTAGGTTTTTCAGAATGCATGAGGAATATATATTGTTCAGGGCTACTCTGATACTACTCAGGGTTCTAGCTAGGATTAAATGTGAGCGTAGTGGTAAACGCGAGGGAGCGAAGCGACTAAGCTCGAGGGCGCGAAGCGCCCGAGGGGGGGATGGTGTGAAAGGGGGGTTTCCCCCCCTTCCACGGTATGGAGCTTTTGGAAAAATAGAATTAAAATTGGCTATTCTAAGGGACCTATGAAAGGAAAATTGTTGTTTTCTCACTATGTATTCTTGATGGGTAATTCTTATACTTTGCATCATGTCACTGTTACCCTTACAAAGGACCTTGTCACAAGATATCTTAACTCAGATACAGAAACAAAAAGATTAACAGGAAAACCTAGAAACAGGTAAGTAACATCATTTTACTTAATGTTACTAGAGAGTCAAACAAAGTTAAAAATTAATTTCAAAATTCTGTTATCATTTCTACATGCATACATTTCAATATTTGCTTAGACTTTCTCAATCAATGTTCTATCTTCCATTTCCGTGCAATATTCAAAATGCAGTATTCAATTTCATGGCAGTGGGAACAATGTTTCCAATATTTCAAAAAGAATGGCTACATCACACTGCCATAATTTTAAAATGTTAGATTGGGCCTTGAAAAATATCATATAGAGTAATACATTTGACCTGACCTGTATATATGTAATCTATTCACAATTTGCTGTGAGTTACACGTAGTTGATTACATGATATCAGCACCTAAGCCTCTCTGCATCTCTTGTTAATTAATTCTAGAAATTTAGTTAGAGAAAGAACACAGAACACACTTTACATTTTACACCTCCCCCTACATGTCATATCGTATTGCTGATTCCTCTGCAGGCATTACCGGAAGATAGAAAGAACGCACGTTGTTTTGAGACCTGTTGAAACTCATACACACCAAATATGGTTTAATGTATTCATCTATGTGCCAGGGAAACAAATTCCCACGGCTTCCACACACAAGGCTCCGCCCACCAGACACTCCGGCACCCCAGCATGCTGGCCGTAAAACTTTCCACAAAGGCTGACAAACTTAACTCCGCCCTTTTGGGGGCGTTGTCCAGTCAGGTTGTTCCTTATGGGGAGGGCTGACAGCCTTTGGATTTTCCAAAACATTGAATGAAATCGGCAGAACTGACGATTAAATGATAATAACAAACGCCCACAAAGCATATAACTGATGGCAACAGTGCTCCAACTTTCTAAAAAATATTTCACATTACATATTGTTAGTTTAGTTTGACTTTCTACTTTGATAAAATGGCCAAAAGTATCTGCTATTGTCAAGAACTTTCAACAGCCTCCCAAACCCCCTCCAACGGCACAGCACTGCCAGATCGGGATGTGCCAAGTGTCTGATTATTTTTTTTTTCGCCTCCATAAAAATGTTATTAATGGAGTTTAGTGGAGGCAGGCACGCAAGTTACGAGGAAAAAATTGTTGAGAATGGGGAGGAAACATATTTGTAGTTGTATTTGTACAAGTTCCATGAAAAAAATTGTTATACTTGGGCACTCCCTCGGCAAGTTGTAATAAGCCAGTCTAGCCCAAATATGGCATCGAAGAAAGCCGACACTCTGTCTGGGCTTGCCACTCCGCCACATGGGAGGGCAACATGAAGACCCGCCTCCGTGCGTACTGGGGGACGCGACAAGTCACGTCAGGCAGCGCCCGCACGTGATTTTGTGTTTTGCTCATTGTGATTCCCTCCGAAAACAACGTTTTTCACATTTGATCTGGCATTACAATTATTGCACAAATAAATAGTCAAAATGCCGCTACTTTGTATTGAAAATAAGCGTAGCGGCCCTAAAATAAGTGTAGCGGTCCAAAATTTTAACGTAGCGGGCCGCTACGCAACTTTGCGCTAGCTAGAACCCTGCTACTCATATATCTGAATTTATGATATTACAACGTTATGAGAGTCTACTTTTTTATTTATAGATATATGTAAACACGTATTCATGTCATTGTTTTATAGAGTTGTTAGCTACTGTAGACTTGTTCGTAGTCAAACTAGGCAAATATACACATACATACCTGACATCAATTTTGCCGATTTCTGCTACTTTTTATCAGCCAAATATGTCTCTGATGAAAACTTAATGGAAAGAGCTACTCAAGAATCAAGAAACTAACTATATAGCTTGGAACCTAACAAGAAAGTATTGCAGAAAATATAAGAATATTGAATCAACGTTGCAACAGTAAAATACGTGAAACAATATTGATTCATTTATCACGTATCCCCAAAGATACTATACACCGAGTCTATAGATAGTCTATAGATAACAAAGTAAGTAGTGCAAAGTATTGATAACTAGTTTGAGTTTCCCGTTCTATAAGAAGGTTTATTAGGATAAAATGTGACTTACATGGAAGGTAGAGAGTTAAGACCAGAAGGAATAAGAAGACAAGTGGGCTAATCTGAAAAAGGCGAGGAAAACTTATTAAATGACCAGGTATTGAATTCTCAGGTAATTTTATACCGGTAGGTAAAGACATGTAATTTTACTGTAGACAAATTGAATATAGAATTCGAAATAAACTTTATTCTTGATGTATCATATTAGTTATTGTTTCCATTCAAGAATACGATCTTCTACTACGCTAGAGAGCTTACACTCAAGTAGATAAACAAGTCACTGTCTTTTGCAATTGGCGACTTTTGATAGTTCAAGTTAGGATCGCGAGGCTGCATAAGGCCATACTGATTTGGTTATATGGGTGGCATTCTCTAGGCACCCCAAAACTCATGCGAGCGTGCGAGAAAAAAATTGATATGAAAAGTTATCTTCATAATATAATCGGAAATGAAGGTTGGATGGTTGACGGAACACACAGAATATTGTGTACCAATAAACGCCTTTGTTTAGCCTTTCGCATTTCGTCTTCGACGTAAAAAGTTTGTTCATTGGTATCTATCCTCTTTAGTTTTTGCACATATTTACTAATGTTTCAGCTTCATTTTATGATAAACAATATAGTCACAAACTTTTTTTCTGTCAACGTACGAAAATTCAAACTTGCGCGAATGTCATCCACATAATCAAGTCAGTGTGGCATATTAAGCGGACGTTTTCGGACGAGGGTTTATACAAGTAACCCACAGGTAAGCTTCCTTCTGTTGGTAAAAATCCTTCTTCGCGAGAGGAAATAGTCTCCACGGCTTTACGTACTCACAGTGATGGATGTGAGCAAAGGAAAGTGACAAGAAGGAAAAGATCACCCATTCCTCACTTCTCCAGACCCCACTTGTCCCTTGCCGCGAATGACGTCACCAATTCTCCAGGGTGCCGCCATGTTTTTTCGGACGACAATGTAACTCGGGTTGTCGCGGGAATTGAGTGAGTGGTTTGACTGAAAAGTCGTCAGTCTCTGAGAGAAAATGGCTCCATGTCGTGATGTGATAGAATCGAGAGCGGTCATTAACACTGACGTTGCCTACTTCTGGGGACATTTCTTCGCTGAAAATGGTGCGCAGGCGACAGTTTTGGTCACTTTGTCATCTTACCTGTAGCTTTTAATCTCCAAGCAGGTCCTACGGTAGCATAAGATAGTATCAAAAGCTGGCAGAGGAGTGAAGCTGGCCTAGTAGGTGTGTGTATGCTACCGGAGCCCGTCTGACTCCCTTTGGCTGGCTACACTCCCTGGGCAGCTTTGACACTATCTTATGGCACTGTAAGATCTGCTTGGAGATTTTATATGCAGCACCGCTGAAGTTCTGCAAGGAATTTCGTATTTGAAATTCGTCAAATATGCTACTAAACACTGCTAGGTTTCAGTCTTGAAAGACGCTATCAGTTGATGGACAAATCATCTTGTTTATTTAGTTTAATTTCCTATTATAAACCGTTGCAAAGCGTGCAGTCAAGTCTCTTTATCAGTTGAAAATGCCTGCCTTCCTTTGTTTACTGATAAGTTATAACGTTACCTCTGTTTTGAATTATTATTCTTACAACGCACGCAACATAATGTAATTGTTAAGCTAATTGTAAACATCGTTTATTGAAAACTGATTACATTAACAAATACCTAGCGTAATTATAAACTAAAAGTACCTCTGTTGTCTTGGGACGAATCAGTGACTTAATTTGAGATATGTAAATCTTGTAATTACGTTGTGTCATGATCAGTTCAGTGGACGTCGTTGTTCACCTTAGATGACTTCTTAGCAACAAAACACACTGTGTGATGTACTGTGCCTGGTCTTGCGCTTAAATGTAGCAAAAAGGAAATAGCATTTGTCACTTGAGCATCGCTAAAAACAACCTCACGCTCCCATCTATTATTAACAGGGCTCGAAATACCGCCTGCATGTGTAGGTTAGTGCAGTACATTCTGTAGGTAAAAAGGTGGTGTTCTGGTTAGGGGTGCTGACTTAAAATCTGATGGTCCTGGGTTCGAATCCCGTGTAGGCCCCAGTATTGTGCCCTGGGGAACACCTATTTCTCCACTCAGGCGAATTTGTAGCTATTTTCGGTCAGCGGCGTCCACCCTCGGATGGGCTGTAAAGCTAGAGGTCCCGTGTTTGGGGCGAGTCACACCACAAGCACGTTAACAAGCACGAACCCACTACACTTATCAAGAGTAGGGGTCTTTACCGGTTTGAGTGGATCAAACCATGGAGGTTAAAAATCAAACTTTACAGTCTGGTCTCCGAGTTGACACCTTGAAAAGGTGATAGCCACCTGTTATTCCAATCTTTTGAGAAATACAGCTATGCAGAAGAAGAAAAATGTTTCGAGTCTTGAAAGTCAAAGTTCCGAACGACATGCATTACTACCCCGTCTATCAGTATTCTATGCGCAGCACGTTGTAATTTTCGCGAAAATAACTCTCATTTTCACGGCTGGCGCTTAGGAACCACAGGGGGCCCATTATGCTACCGCAAAATTTTCACACCTTCGGCTCAATCATCAACGGTATACATTTTACCATCGCGCTGAGGAGAAAATTTATGACACTCTAATCTTCCGTCGCGCTAAATGATGCATCTACAGATATCCTGACAAACGGCGGAAGCACCGGCAACATTATTATTGGCGAAATGACAGTTTGCGCACAGACAAGTGAGCATTCTGCCCAAACCGGACCTAATACCACACCGCAAATCTCCGCCATTTTATTGGCGATGGGCTTAACTTTTCATAGCAGGGAAACATAAATGTTTATGGGTGGTTTTCTTGTAGTTTCTCTTGTTATTACATTAGCAATTGCGTATTTCTCACGCAAAGTGTTCGAGTGTTTCTGTGTATAGGAAAAGAGCGCCCGTAGGTGGGGTGGTAATGTTATTTTTGAAATTAATAGTTTTATTACGCGAAGGGCTAAGTGGAGAAAAACATGATTAGATTGATCTGTGTAGGGAGCGATGTGCCGTTTTACGTCGGTAATGTCACACAATCGTGTTTTACGGCTTGACACGCGGATTAGTTGCCAATTTTACTTGCCGTTTTACGGCGATGAACCGAGCGCCAAGTTTTAGACAAGGTTATGTTGTCATAAATCAGATTATACCAGCTTATTGCCTTGAGACAATACTTTGGTAAGGTCAAAGTCGAAACTACATGTATATAGTGTACTAGATGTGTATTTTAGGGTGCGGTCACATAGGTCGTGCGATCGTCGTACGTTCGCTAACTATTCGCATTTTGGAGGACAATCATGTACGTCTCCTGCAAAGTTTAACTGTCTTGGTACACAAAATGCTATTTAGGATCATTGTCGGTGGTTGGTTCTGTCACAGCCTGCTTGAAAATTCTATGGCATCAAAATCTTACGACGATCGCACGACCAATTTTACGGCGCCCTAAGGGTAGAGATTGTGATCTAGCAGTGTTGACGATTCTACCGGAAATCTCGATCGTAGTCTCTGTCAACAGATCTCTACCGGTAGAATCGCCGGTTCTTCCAGATCACAATTTCTACCCTATGGATCTATTCCAGTGCAATCGGAATCCGTATTCTACTACTATTAGTACATGTTTTACTACAGTCGGCGATTCTACCGGTAGAGGTCCCGATCGGAGTCTCTGTCACCAGATATCTCTACCAGTAGAACCGGCGATTCTTCCAGATCACAACCTCTACCCTATGGATCTCTTACAGTGCAATCGGAATCCGTACGGTAATCTACTATTAGTACATGTACTACTACAGTCTGCGATTCTACCGGTAGAGGTCCCGATCGGAGTCTCTGTCGCCAGATATCTCTACCGGTCGAATCGGCGATTCTTTCAGATCACAATCTCTACCCTATGGATCTCTTCCAGTGCAATCGGAATCCGTATTCTACTACTATTAATACATGTTTTACTACAGTCGGCGATTCTACCGGTAGAGATCCCGATCGGAGTTTCTATCGCCAGATATCTCTACCGGTAGAATCGGCGATTCTTCCAGATCACACTCTCTACCCTATGGATCCGTATTCTACTATTAGTACATATATTACTACAGTCGGCGATTCTACCGGTAGAGATCTCGATCGGAGTCTCTGTCACCAGATTTCTCTATACCGGTAGAATCGGCGATTCTTCCAGATCACAATCTCTACCCAAGGGCATTGCTCTACCTTAGCACGTATATTGATATTTCGGCAGAATGTGTAGAATTTATGTCACTACTACAAGTGGACTACTCGTAGCTCCTACTGTAGCGTCATGGGCGCTTACGCGGCTGTGTGGCCTAAGGGCTAACGAAACGGAGATGGGCACCGCTCGTGCACCTTATGGTGTTGAAAGGACTTGAACTAACTAAACTCTTTGACCAATTCAGTAGAAGAACTCCAATCTTAGAGTGGGCGAAAAGGCTAGTTGAAAGTTCCCGTTCAAAGTGCCGCTCAATAACAGTCAAATCGTCCAATTAACAGTTCAAAGGCGGTAACGCACCCTATCCCACATTGTATTAGCCGGCTGCAGTGTCGTCTTTAGTTTGTAATAAGAACTAATACCGGCACCTTGGGAACGCCTGACCCAAAGTATCGACTGGTCGCACAATGGCCGTAGGTACTTAGAGCTTAAGAAACTATGTCAGAAATCTCCCATGGCACATCCCACTTAACTTGACTGGGGTATGTAAAATACCCATAAGAGGTCCCATTGAAAATGGTTACTAGGCTTGTCATGTCTACATTGATAGAGCATCGGCCTACACTTTTTTGTGTCTCCGGCTTTGTTCATATTTCTTGCGCCGTATCTTATGTATTAATCTTACTTATGTTCAGTTCTTTTCTTTAGAAGTTCAGATTAGTCCTTTATGTGATTAAGATTAGAAACAAACATATGAACGTAAGTCAATGATATCTGACGGTATCACACTTACGGAATATGCCGTTCGCATACAAGAAATATGCAATTTTCGATCAATTTTTGTGTGAATGAAAATGAATGCACTCACTCACAGACGTAATAATTGAGTACAACTTCAAATCCATTTAATTTCCTTACGAGACATGGCCTACTTTTTGCGAAGATGAAAGGCATTGGTATAGCATGGGTATCAGACTGTTCTCAGGGCCTGGCCTGGATATCAGCCAGGGTATGGCCTGGATATCAGACTGTTCTCAGGGCCTGGCCTGGATATCAGCCAGGGTATAGCCTGGATATCAGACTGTTCTCAGGGCCTGGCCTGGATATCAGCCAGGGTATAGCCCGGATATCAGACTGTTCTCAGGGCCTAGCCTGGATATCAGCCTGGGTATAACCTGGATATCAGACTGTTCCCAGGACCTGGCCTGGATATCAGCCTAAATATCAGACTGTTTCCAAATCTACTTCATCATGATACACGCGCAGATAACATTGAAGATAAGGGTTCGGAATCGCCGGCTACACCGGCCCCAGTTGGAGCGCAGCGGGAGAACGTTCCCGGACCATTTATCAGTCTTGTCGGCACGTTTCTTCTCCGGTCTGAAATGTGACGTAGGCGAAACCGTGGGCGTCATATCATCATGAGTCCACTGTCTGGCGCGTGGACGGAGAAACGTGACCTACATTTTTGTGAAGTAAAAGCCTTTTAATTGCACACCCTATTTGCCAGCGTATTTCGTGCAATTATCCGGGTGGTGCTACAATGCGTCCAGTTGGGTCGCGTGGCTTTTGGATTTGAGGATAAATCCGTTGTGCTAGTAGAATAGGCGTATGTCGTAGCCTGGGTATCCAACAGTTTCCAGATATTTCCAGGGCTTACCCAGACCAACTACTTGACTCTAGAGCCAAGAAAACTTTGAATTTACCAAATCTACCACTGTGTCTCAGACTATAACTCAAGGTTGCTGTAGTAGAATGTCCTTGTGGGCATGCTCCAACTGGGGCCGGTGTAGACGGCGATTCCGATCCCTAATCTTCAATATCATCTGCGCGTGTATCATGATAGAGTAGATAGACAACGGATGGTTAAGTCAGTGGTATTGCAGATGTAAACTTTATTTCCTTCTTTAATGTCGTATATTTCCATTAGCGCTTGGTTGAAAATTTCTTATTGTGTGCCCTGTGTGTGTTAACTGAAATAACTCATGATCAAAAACCTTTAGGTGGCATGTTTTGATATTTGATATGTATGTAGCCTTTTCTCGGCTTCTTGAGGAGGTGGTTACCTTTTGGGCCCCCCGGCGGCTTTCTGGGTAGCCTGGATGCCGACTCAAGAAATGTATCTATCGTTATCAGGGAAGGCCTGCTGTAGAATTTCATTGGGGCATGTTGGCCATATGCCCGAGGAGTTGGCCTGCGTAGGCCATAGAACCTTTTTGGCATCTGACTACTTCCTGGGATGAAGCAATGATACTATAGTTCTTTGTGCCCTTTGTTCGGCAGTATCCCCATAGTTGTACACTACTTTCTATTTCAACTCTTTCGGGACAACTTTTGGCTCAGCTCCGAGACTCTCTTCTTCTTGCGTTAGCTGGAAAGTTAATCACCATATGTTACGTAGCCATAAAATTGATGATCAACGTCTACGGTTTTGACGCTTACAATTATCGTGCAGGGATTGACAGTGGGTTGATGATCACGCCGTTACGCCAGATTGCCGGGATTTGGTCTCTTTCATACTCCGTACGTGATGGACTATATAGATTAACGCCCTACTCCGGTAGGAATCTGAAACATTCCTGCCTGAAGAACTGTCTCACTGATTTGCTTTCCCCGGTGATAGACAGCGTTCAGACGGGGATTCTAAGGAAGATGTCTGGCATATGGTCCTGTCTGTTACGTAGTCTCCACCAGACTTCCGCCAGGTCGAATAATAATAATAATAATAATGATGAGTTGATTTGCAAAATCATGCCCGAGTCATTTAGTACATAACATTGGTTTCTTATCTACTATAAGGTGCTAAGTTTACTATTGTAGGGTTTGACTTCTTCTTTGAAGACTGTAGTTAATGAATTGTCCTACTTTCTGTGGGTTTTGTGATTTTAGTAAAAAATGTAGTCTTTTGCTGATCTCCTAAATGGTTAAAGCTCGGTGAAATTGAGGCAACATTTTGATATGATCTGTTTTTTCGGCCTCGTAGTGAGGGCACTGACTAATGAAGTAATAATAGTAATAGGGGAATTTGGCCAAGTTAGGAATAAAAGTCTATATAGTAGGAGTAAATTGACCTAGGAGTGAAGTGTTTCGCCGTGGGCGCTGGATACACTGCAAAAGCCTGACTAAAAACCCATAGTAACTTATTTGTCCCTATTTGGCCAAATTCTTCTCTTTTTTTATCCAGAAACTTCAGGACCAGATTCTTTAATTCAATTTAGACGCAATCATTTCTTACGTCGGGTAGATGATTCAGTTGCGTGTAAGTATCTTTGAGCGAACACTACTAGTACGTCCCAAGGGATGTAATACATCTTTACACATTATGAACGCATGATCGAACCTAAAAGAACGGCCTGAAAATGTCGGCAGAGTTATTTGTGGTCATTTTAAACGGAGGAGCGACAGAAAGTAATTCATAAAATCAAGGTTGATATTGTCAGCTTTTGTGTAACGATGGTACAAATTATGGGACACGGACGGAGTATGGTCATGTACTGGTACATTGCCCTCATCGGGTCAAGATTTTGTACAGTTTTTTTTTTACCTCTAGGAAGGTTACAGAGGTACTGTTTTTGGTTCTGTTTGTGTGTTCGGTCCTATAACTCAAGATTCTTTTAATAGATTTGTATGGATTTGGGTACTCGTACGTTCGTTGTTATGGGGTCCACAAGTTACACGGTGATTTCGGGCCCCCTAGCAGTATTTTAAAGTAGTGCACTGTGGTGTAACCGGATACTGGCAGGATCGGAAGGTTGTCTAATTGGCTCGGTCCAAAATTGGTCCCACACTGTTAGGAAAGTACATAGACATAATCAAGTGATAAGAATTCGCAATAATGTATAAGTGAAGTAATTCACAAAATTTTCTGTATTTGTGATCATGATAGGATAGGATTCTTTACCACTAGTTACCATAGTATACGTAGATGCCGCCATGAGTCCTCATTATACGTGGTGGTGGCCATGGCCCGGAGTGTGTTTGTTTTTATCCACTGTTTGGGGTCAGAACGCGGTTTAATCCTATCCGGAACGACCCAGAAAGGAAGTCACGAGGGGGCATGTACTGTAGAGTTCTGAATGTCGAGTTATGTTTGTTGAAACCAGCACTTCTACTTCATACATCACTTGATAACATTTACTATCAAATCTATATCCGCGACTGTAACTGAGGCCCCTGTCAGACATTCAGGAACTTCTCACAACCTTCTCCTAGGGGCATCTTCGGTGGATAGTTTTAAAAAACACTTGCAGTTAGACGCAAAAGTTAGGTGCTACTGGTCGTTTAGTGTGCTTGCAAAGCTGGCGTGTTACGCCGAAGGGCAGTTATACCGGCTATATTATTAGCATATAGATACAGATACAGAAATGGATACAGGTACAGATACATTATTCCCGACCACTCACCAACCAAGGTCGGCTCTGGGTTGGGACTTACTGTAATTGGGAGTAGTCTGGAATCTATCCTACGGTATTCTAGTTTCAGATCGATGCTGTGATCGCATCAAAGCAGAACATGATTTTCCCGCTTTTGAGTTGTCAAAACTTATAGTCGGTTGGTGCAGATGACGTCTTGGTAGGCTACCTCGTCGACCAAATTCATAGTCACAAATGACGTTGCCCATGACTCCCAACCATAGTGTCTGGAGTTGAGGCCATGGTTGGCTATGTGTGACAGGGACTTAATCCTCAGTAGCAGAGGTCAAGTTCCAGTTTGTTTTGGTGTAAGCAGTGAAGTCGACATGATCTATCCGTCTGCACCAGTACGGATATACCAGATAGCCTGAAAATCAGACTCCACGGCAGCTGTTTGGCTATTCTTCTTATTCTGTACATTTGGTGGGAGGGGGGGGGGGATATTTCGACCAAAGGTAGTGAAGTATTGTTTTGGCATGTTTCTGTTGTTCCAGTCTGTTCATGTGTTCTATCTGTGCGCTCCAAAAGTTGGTGAAGTCTGCCATATCTGTTTTTTGTTGGACTAGAAGTCTAGAATGGTTGCAAATACCTTTGCATCAAGTGGGTGAAGTCTGCCATCTCTGATTGCCTTGATGATGATTTGTTCAGAATGGTCCTCGTTTTCTACGTCATATTGGTCAACAGGGAATAAGAGTACACCTTTCTCACTCGGCGACCATGATATATCGAAAACGAGGTCAATGAGGCAAACAGACAGCAACAACTAAACGTATTGCGTTAGCAACTAAGGCGGCGCTATAAAATACGCACTGCCTGCAGCGTAGCCTGCTATGCGAGGCTATCTACTTGAGATGAGTCCATGTTGCCCCTGAAGTTGACCTAAGCGGAGTCTTGTGAGGAAAGATATACCTTACATGCCCGGGGGGCGCGGGAACATGTGTTGGAATCATCGCGCCCGGAGTTGATCCGTAGTGACCTTGCGGGTCGTGAGAGAGTTGGTCCGAGCGGTCTCAAGGTACCGTGCCGGTGGCAGGGGTTCAAATGGTTTCCAAAACGTCCGTAAATAGCTTCATCGGTTTGGTAGATCAATCCTAAAGAGGCCGCTAAATTCCTCCCAACTTTCCCCGTGTTTACAGACAAAGAGAAAGCTACGTTCCTCCTTACACCACAGAGCCCGCAAATTATAGAAAAGGTGGGATCCTTCGTCTTCCACTGTGTCAACTGTCTCAGGAAAAGAAGTCGAACCCAACAAATTACAGTTTAAAGTTAGCTTTCAGACTAGAGTAGACATAGTCTACACTGTTATGTTCTACACAATTTGTCCACTTTCATGTCAACTGCAATTAGCCCTCGGGCAGGAATTTGTAATAAACTATTACTATTGAACACACATTGAGTGAGATTGAACAAAGTCTTCTTCGTTACAAAATCGTCTTTAATTCTTCAGTAAACTTTAACGTTTCGTCGACCATCTGTCTCCTTCATCTGTATAAAATGAAACAAAGACTATCGGTTTCCAAAGCTTGTAGCACACTCTGGCCAGTAGCCATCGACACAACGTGTTATCCCTCCTCATCTTTATCGACAACCCTAAAACAAAATTGGATAGGTAGTATAACCGCTGGGATAGGTAGTATAACATGAGACATATGAGGATCTAACTGAGGCAACGCCAAGACAGCATAAATAGTCTTACTGTATTGCATCACTAGAGTTTTGTCTTTGGTCTTGACCGTTTCAACTACCGATATTTCGCTTGGTAGAATATTATCAGAGACTCTCTTCTCCTCAAAATAACACACTCGTATGACATGGTAACTTGTAATTGCTCATATTGTGAATTGTATATTGTTCAGTAATATTATTAAGAAGAGGGCTAGTCCTTTGTAATAGCATTAAGATATTTGGGTAGCCCTAACGGTATGTGTCAATACAGCCAAACAAATAATTAAAATCGAACCACACGCTTTTTCAAGGTTAACGTAACATAACATATTTTGGATATGACAACATACCAACATACCAACATACGCCACATGAGTTCTAAGTGATTAGTGTACATACGCCCATATCTTGTGTAATTCACGCCCACATACGCTGATGTATATAACTTTTACAGTGACTATTTGACTTGTCCACTTGCCGACCATTAACTCGTAATCGGGTTGATGTTTTCCTGTATTCTGAACACACTTGTATCGACTTTCCCCGTTAACCAGGCTTCTTCTTTACCGTGGCCGATATCAACAATGTGCAACACACCTATTTTTCTGCTCAAGACACTTTTTTTTGTCACATCCATTGATTAAGGGAGGGGTGTGCACCACAGAAAAAGGAAGTGTACCGCGCAGAAAAGTAATTGTCTCACGCAGAAAAAAACAATTGTGTTTTGCAAAAAAAGTTAGTGTGTCGCGCACACAAAATGTAAGTGTGTTTTGCAAAAACAAGTAAGTGTGTTGTACAGAAAAAAAAAAGTGTTTGACAGAAAAAAGTAAGTGTGTTTTGCAAAAATGTCAGTGTCTTGAGCAGACAATTAAGTGTCTGGAGCAAATTGCACATTGTTGATATCGGCCACGGTACTTCTCCCCTTGATTGACAGAGCGAGTGCGCCTCAAGCACTGCCCCTCCCCTGTCACATGCCTCAGTTGAACTTTTACTTGCTTGCGTGGTTCAGCTAGCAGCCCCCATGTTGGACTTGAAGGGCGGGAGTTCGGCTGTTGTCGTTCATGTGGCTCGCTACTTGGCTGCAGTCATGACATTATGGCAGGGTGTGTGGCGTCGGTCGAGTGTGCGTTGTACACTGCACTTTTCGGAAATAGCAAGGGGATTTTTTCGTACCTCGAGACCCCCTCCCCTCCCCGTCTCGAAAGGAAAAAGCAGCTTTTCAGCCTATACTGAAATTAGGCAGAGACATATAATTATCGAACTTGACCTTCGTTTTGCCGACCCTATAGCTACTCACCGACCAAATATCATCAGGATCCACCCAAGGCTTCTCGATTTACGCTGTTAACAGACACACACACAGACAAATACGCTCAAAATATAATCTTCTGGCGAATGACAGGTGAACTTTCTGGACAGAAGCATATTTGGTCGAAATGTCTTCCACGACCACCCACTACCTTGAAACAGATGTGCTTGCTCTCCAAGAAGTTCGGGGCAGGACTTGGAATTCGCTAATTTTGCCGTAAAGCTGCACCTGCTCCGTTCTAACGAGCGTCAGACGTGGCTTCTCTGTCAGTACGGCACCGCTGGAAGGTAAGTGGGCTGGCACATCTGGTCTGACTCCGAACAACTGGCAAGTTCACGGGCACGACATGGTGATGATAGCGACAACAGGTCTCACTGATCCGAACTAGCCTACTGCCATGCGCTCTTAAAGTGGGTAACTAACTGGTACGGGACGAGAAAAGGAAGGTGAAATTTGATAATGGGCCTCCTCGCAACTTTCTACGGTACTTTAGCGGAATCTTTGGCTTTGATATCTCGCTTTCTTATTCTCAGAAGGCACAGATAAAAAATCACATAGATGGTTTGTAAAGGTGGTATCTCACTGCACTTGGGGCACCGGTATGCGTTACTGCGGGGTTCCTTCACTGCAGCACTGTTGTGTTATTATCCCAGATTTTCTTAATAATTTAGATATTGCGTAATACGTAAAAGTATGACTTCTTTACCTTTGAAATTCGTTGTGTTATCTTGGAACCCCACAGTGCCGTACCGGTGCCCCAAGTGTAATGAGATACCACCCTAACCATACATTGGATGTCGACTTACTTTTAATTCAATCCCTTTTTAAAAAAACGTACATGTAGGTGATGGAACATCAATTGTGTACCTTGTGTAGCAGTTATCATAGCTACACTGTTACCGGTTTGACAGTATGTCTTGATGCTTAAAAGACAACGATGCCAACACGATGTTCACTGGAGCGCCTTACAAACTCAGGCCATGGGGTTATGTTATGCCTCTCTGACATGCGCCCTGACCCTTTTACTGCACTACGAAACACCTTCACCCTGTCAACTGTAGTCTGTCTTACATATTACAACTGGGGCAACCTCTGCTTGCATCGCAATCCCAATCTTGCTGTGCTGAATTAACCAGCCGCCTGCTGAGTTTGAAAGCGATTTATTAATGATAGAAATGTGCTATTTAGTTATATATAAAGTAGATTCCCTCACTTTAGACATATGAGTAGCACTGACAAATGAATATTCCTCATGCGTTTTGACAAAGCGACTATTGCTAAACCCATGCAGTCCTACATTTTCACTATTACCAAGAAGCGAGAAAAAGCCGTACATTTGTGTTAGACTAGATTTGTGATACTTTTGTATATGCATGGCTTGTCTTTGTTGTGACCTGTACTTAGCTCGGTTGGGCATTCTTTCATTAGGTTTGTGATACAGAAAATTATGTGTGTTTATCGGGAGGAGAATCTGTAGTTTATTACCCTTTCCTTCCACCGGAGTCAGAGCCAACGGCGGTCATGATCAACTAGATTGGTCTCAGAGTCTCCTGTATATGGGTGGTTTATAATGAATGAATGACCTTTATTGTACATTTGTGCTCTAACAAGCTAAGTACAGGTCGTAGCGCTAGTGATAAGGTACAATTTTGACAAAAAAAGGTATCTTATCATCTCTACATATGCTAATACATTCAAGTATGTACAAGTTCAACTTCTTCTCGCTTCTTAAAACAGTTATAAACATAGGGACAAATGGAATCAATAATATACTGTTTATCTAATTGCATGAGAAATATGAATTTTTCCGTGGTATTCAAGTATCGGAAATTTGGGAACATATGTTGTATATATATGTTTTATACATACTCGTACATGCTTTGCTATATAGGCCATCAACATTTTGTAGATTAATTCTAATAGACGGCGGTCACTGAGAGACTGTACAGCGACCAAAATAGGATTTTGTGTAACCCTTGGTTTAGTAATTGGAATCCAACTATGTGAAAGTTGGATTCAAAAGAAAACAAAATACATAAACTTTGAAGATTTGGTCATCATCAAATGTGTTGATCGCACAGCGGTCGCAACCAATAGTGAAAATGGGGTGCAAAGGCTTTCAATCCGATGTCAGCGTCCAAACGAACAGATTTTAAAAAGGAAAAGGTGTTTGTCTTTAAAGCAAATCTGATGCCTATTTATTAAGCCATTTGTCACCTTCCTATCTCACTTAGTGACATCTCTAATTAATGCAGTTTGTTACGACGATAAGAGCACTATAGAGCGAATACCAACACAATATTAAAACGTCTGTTACATCTTGAATACAAATTGTTCAAAACCATTGCAATGCCTGCGATTACGTCAACCCCAAGAGCCATGTTGTATGCATATGGCTGACCCTGTCTCTCTTTCCGTGTGTGTGTGTGGTTTTAATTTCCACATGTAAGTCATCGCCCCAGATCTGTGGGATCACGCCCGGTGGCCTGGCGAAATTATCAGCTCATTTATGCATTGACAGACATGGCCTAGGTTTCTAATCATCAGCATCGTTGGGGGGAGGGTCAGCTATATGTAGTACTAGATAACCTCCGTGTTCGAAGGTATTGTTTCCGCAGTCATTTCGACAATTTCCATGTGATGGGCACGTCTCCCCAGATAGTGGCAGGAAGTGAATCAAGGACAAGGTCAGAGTTGTGAAAGTGACAGGAAGTGGAGTTCAGAGTTGGAGATTTCGACAGAAATCCTGAGGGGGAACAGCTATGTAGTACTAGATAACCCCCGTGTTCGAAGGTATTGTTTCCGCAGTCATTTCCATGTGACGGGCACGTCTCGCCACATAGTGGCAGGAAGTGAGTCAAGGACAAGGTCAGAGTTGTGAGAGTGACAGGAAGTGGAGTTCAGAGTTGGGAGAACGACCTCATGACCCGGAGAATCTGTCATGCATGATATATGACTAATTCTACCGACTCTGAACTCTGTACTGACAATACATTCTGCTACTCTACTGACAATGTATTCAAATACACAAGAACACAAACATCCAGACACACGGAAGCAAAACTTCAGCACACAGTGCCAACAAGATTAGTACAGTTCAAAATACAATTCCACTACTTTCTTCCGTAGACCTACGTTGACTTGTCTATCAACGTGCACCGACCGCACTTTTCCTTCTTCTTCTTCTTCTGCTCTGCACTAAGGATATACTTAGCTTTCTACAGAGGCCAGGAGAGAAGTGAGGCGAAGCTAGGCAATAACGCTCCGCACGACATAGCTCTTGACCTTTCCTATCGGTGATGCCAGCTTCAACTACATCGTTCGACTTCCCTTCGGGCTGTATTCCGCAGTTGAAAGCTGGTACAAGTCTTAGTTTATTGTGCCCCCTGTACAAGCTATGCTGTACAAGCTCTAATCATAGCGAACTGGAAACGTCGCGCTTCTAATGCGGTTGTTTAGCCGTCTCCGGGGTCAGGGAAGAGGTCCGAGGAAACAGCAACCCTTTTTGGTCCGTACAGGACATGGCGTGCTCCCAACAAGCAGCCTTTGACTCCGGATGGGATCTAGAGCGAACTGAAGACTGCGGGTCGGCGTGAGGTCGTACTCTGATATTCTAAGTCGGTGGAGCGCTGGTTAATGACAGCGGAGGGCAGGGGATGTCGACTGCAATCTTTCCAACAGACTTGCAGCTGAGAAACACTTAAAGCCGTGGATTTCATCATACATGTAGGTGGGCCCATGTTTTAGGCATGATGGCTGCAATAGTAGAGTGTATGACCGACTTTCGGCAAATGTTTGCTTTGTAAGAAACATACTTAGAAACATGTACATGTAAAAATTATATTAGATTTCATTTTAACGAAACATGTCGCCCGCCCAGTAAAAGGTAGGATAGCAGATCTTTTGAATTATGAAAAATAGAAAAAAAAAAAGTAAAATTATGTTTTCGGTTTCGTTTGCAATTGGTAGCTATATAGTGTGTCTTTGTGTTTGGAGATAGCATAACTCGAGAAGCAGTGGATGGATCCTTATGATACTTGGTAAGGCCATTATCAAGTTTGATAATGAGCCTCCTAGCGGCTTTTGAGGTACTGCAGCGAAACTTCCAGTTTTGATATCTCATGTACTAGGCATGCTATGGTCGTGACTTTTGATTGGTAGATAGCTCTTGTCAGTTATCAATCTGCTGTTTTGTTAATAAATTTCTTATCATCCAAGGGATAGATTCAGATGACTAATATGGTGTAAGTCAAGTTTACCAGATGCTTTAGGGCGCAAGTGGCTAAAATATTATGTAGTATTTTATCTTTTTTTAAATCATGCTTCACGGTAGTATCACTCAACAGCAGTTGCATTATGTAGCACTGATATACTGATAACCCCTCGAGTACTCTCTAGATAAATTGCAGCCAGGTGTAATATATATCTCTAACTACCAGCCAAACTTCAACTGGGATGATGTTACGAAAACCGGGTCCATCATTCTTCTGCTGCTTGGAAACTGACCTGGATCTTCAACAATTGAGTTTGTAGTCTGCAAAATGAGATATTCTAGACATTAACACAGTCTTCTTGGGTTGAATCCCTCCTTAACTGTCCCTAGCTTGACCTCATCTGTTCATATGGGTTCTGTAATCCCTCTTTTAGGACGAACGCAATTAACGCACCCTGTCACAAGTAATGGTGTTTCGTTAGACGACTAAAGTAGGCCGATGGCCTGGATAGATATACTCTATACCTCCCGTGTCGAGTAGACGGGATAATAGTGAGAGTAAGGTTCTTATCAGAGACCCTTTGGAGTGACTGAGATGCATCACTCGGCGACATACTCATCAAGGGGGGTGGGGGGGTGGATTGCTGACAAGTCTGATAACTCGATTTTCGGACTCATGATTGGGAGAATGCAGGGCCGTTAGCAAGATCGCCTACAGAGTACATCACGTACGGCTAGTCCTTTCGCCTTAATCGTGAAGTTCAATTAGAGTAGGAACTGCTTTTGTTCACATTCGGAACTGGAGTATAGCTGTATTTGCTTGTGTTACCCTGATCGCCAACACAGTACATTACGGACCGCTAGTCCTTTCGCCTTATTCGTAAAGATCAGTTAGACTAGGAGCTGCTTTCCTTCAGAACTGGAGCATCGGTGCATTTTCTTGTGTAATGTTTTCCAGGGTGGCAGTTGTGATGAAAGATTTTGTCAATGGCGGAAGTTGAATATAATGGAAGAAAAACAAGTTTGTTTGTAGAATAGTTTTCTTATTATACGTGTACGTTTACGTCACAATCTTAAGATACTACACCTAGCTTTGCAATATTGATACCGCAGCTTGTCATTACCTCAGGGTACGGAGGTTTTGTTTTTGGTTCGTTTGTTTGTTTCCTTGTGTGCCCGCAGTTGTTTTTTTTATTTATTATTTTTTGATGCAGTAGGGTGACAGGAAGTGAAGGTCGAATTGTAGTTTAAAATGGTACCCCCAAGGCTGGTTACCACATGCTAAGCACATCGGGAACACTGACAGGAAGTTAGGTCAGAGATTCCAAAAAGGTCACAAAATAAGTCCCATTTCCTGTTTCTTTTTTTGCTATGTGCATGGCTGTTGCCTTATGTGTGGGGGTCAGTTAAAAATGAATCAAACAGAAGCAAGGAAAGATACATTATGTTAACTAAAACAAGAAATTCACGAAACGTAAAGTTACTTCACGGAGGTATTGGACCTTCGATTTCTTGTTGGATACAATTTGGCTACTATTGAAGTACACTATTGCTTGCAAGCGGTGAAGGCCGTACACTGTAATGGATATCTTGGCTACAGTCGACTGTATGTGATCCAAGGTAAAAGATGACTTGGTCTCTCATCCGAGTTACAAGATATCTTTCACGGAATTCTAGCCAGTTCCCAGTGGGTGTGGCAGACAGCGAGACGGCATAATTTGTAATCTCGATTTCGATTTTTATCAGCATCGAATCACTCATTGAGACCGTACTTGCCAAGAATGCTTTCTTCATTTTTTGGCTCGATGTCCAATGATAGCGAGTGAACACTTTGACGAATCTCTCCTGTGTGGTGTGAGTATAAAGAAACGTACCGACGCTCACCTATTCTTCAAAGAGAAAGAATATTACACAGAAATCCAAATTCTGTTGGCTAGTTTCAAATGGGCATATGTATCTTAGAAATGGTTTTCGAGACGATGAGTGTATGGGATGATATCTTAGTCTTAGCTGAAACATTTGAGTTGTTTTGGGTACCTTGAATGAATGACTGTGTGTTGTGTGTATAAAGTAATATACAGTCACTCACACATTCTTCAGAGGGAAAAATATTATGTGGAAATTCAACTTTTGGTTTCAAATGGGAATATGTATCTTATAGAATCTGTCTTCGATACGATGAGTGTATGGGGTGCCATCTTAGCTGAAACGTTTTTAGTTTACGACAGTTTTGGATACTGACTGAAACACAATAACTGAAGACTTTCAGATATAACTGTACAAAACGGTTTAGTATTCGGTACCTTGGCGATCCCAGTAACACTTTGTCAATGATGAATTACACCTTGTATATGGGACATTTCTCATGCACCATTTCCTGGTGTCATTATGGCACTAGCCCCGCAAATTGAGACCGTGGGAATGTGCAACCCAGACCACATAACGGTTTTGTTGAACACCCCCCATCCCATTTGGAGGTGCTCATTGCTTACCGGTGTATCGCCAGGCGTAATAGGATCAATCAAATAAAGTCGGCTACTGGGTCAGTGAACTGTTACGGTGTGAATGAGAACTTTTATCGCTTTGTCCAATCGGGAGGACATTTCAGTTGTAGAGCCAACAGCGACTGATTCTTGTAGTACTGTAAGTCCCTTTTAAATTTCTCGCAAACGTCGGATGAATCAAATAAAGTCGGTTACTGGGTTAGTGAACTGTTAGTGTTACGGTGTGAATGAGAACTTTTATCGCTTTGTCCAATCGGGAGGACATTTCAGTTGTAGAGCCGACGGCAACTGATTCTTGTAGTACTGTAACTCCCTGTCTCGCATACGTAGGATGAATCAAATTAAGTCGGCTACTGGGTCAGTGAACTGTTACGGTGTGAATGAGAACTTTTATCGCTTTGTCCAATCGGGAGGACATTTCAGTTGTAGAGCCGACGGCAACTAATTCTTGTAGTACTTTAAGTCCCTGTCACACATACATAGTCGTTAGCAGGGTCATCTGTACTCGGTTGCCGATTGGCGAAGATGCACACTACTAGGCTTTAAAAGTTGTTTACGCCTGAAAAGTTTTTGAAATTTCACGTTCAATGTAGACTGGCAGGAAGTGAAAATGGACACATGTAATGATTAGATGAGAAGTAAATAAAAACCTTACTTGCCTTATTGATGAACTCCACTAAAAAGACATACGAGAAACTCTAGTACACATTCCACGGAGGCATGTGATCTTCGAACTCTTGTTGAATAGTAAGTATGTTCACAGTCGCTTACGGACTTATAACTCGCAAGTGCAGAGGTTATTCACGAGGATATCGAAACACATCCTGTAAGGGTCATTTTGTAGTATTCATGGTTCAACCTGCCTCTTTTTATTGGGACAATGCATGCTACTAAAAGTGTTGTATTTGAACTAACCTTTTGGTGAAATAGAATCATCCCAGTGAAAACATAGGCTCAAAATGAACCTGAAATGAACGCAAGTTTGTCTCTCCCTTTGGTCCATTTATATCCTGTATTAGCGCATTGCATCAAGGTATTATAAACAGTCACGGCAAACGTTTTACCTTTCCACTTACACCACTCAGCTAGGGGAAAACCATCACAATCAATGACACGAAATATTCCACTTGCTACACGTTAAAGTCTGAACGGTACAAACGATATATCGGTGGGTTTCCCTCAAGAGAAATCACCCAAAAAGGGCACCAAGACGACGCGGTGACACTGATGTATGAAAGCACTAAAATCTCGGCATCTTGGGAGAGTAGTTTCGGGACAGGAGTCCCACATTGACTGATTTACACTCCTTATCACCGCTTTCAATCACATGTAACTGTCAGGACTAAGTTTTCTCCCAGGAAGCCGCTGTCTTTGTGAATGATGTGGAGCATTCTCGGTTTGGACCGCTCCTACTTTAGACTCGGTGGTCTTTCTTATATATCTATCTAGGCGTGGCAGTAACACACGGATACAGATTCAGCTTACAGATGTGAAGCAACTGCATGCGCATGCAACAGGGGTGCTAGTGTCACCGAAATGGAGAGAGGTCTACAGTGGATATTGACGCCACTCGAAGACAGAAGAAAATGTCACGACTATGCATGATGTAAAAAAATGACAAATTAACTGGTAGATGTAGGGACTACTGAGTATTTAAATCAGAAAAGAACAAGAAGTAACCATACCATTACGTACCTGAGTCATTGAGTTGTCAAAAAATTCGCTCCTTTCCTATACGTTTAGAGTGGAACTCGTTGTCTCTAATTATTGTCGGAGTATTCTCATTCGTTACATTTGAACAACACTTGCAGCTAGATGTGAAAAGGTTAGGTGT
This sequence comes from Branchiostoma floridae, assembly GCF_000003815.2. Classification (NCBI taxonomy): domain Eukaryota; kingdom Metazoa; phylum Chordata; class Leptocardii; order Amphioxiformes; family Branchiostomatidae; genus Branchiostoma; species Branchiostoma floridae. Next base: position 11,794,387 of record NC_049989.1, on the reverse strand, counting down.
GACGGGTCGTTAAGTGTAATATCAGCCGCGTGCCTGCGAAGCTGGTGTGTTACGCCAAAGAGCATTAATAGATACAGTACCGACTGTATAGATATAGATACATTCATACAACATTGCTAAGTACAACGTTGAAGATCAGAATCACGATACATAGTATTCCTCGTTCTTCAGAAACGATTTTTGGCAGTCATGAAAGTATCTGATGCATTTTAGGATTTGTATACATCCTATCTCATGCTAAAACGCTGGAAGGTAGTGTAGCCAACATTCATAACGCCCAATTTCTATTCAAATTTCAAGTACAAGAACGACCCCTCCCCTAACGATGGTCTTTTTGCCAGGCATTATAAATTAGATGACAGGTCTGTTTTTCCATCAGCGAAATAGCCCTAACAGAGTACAGTACCTGTAAAATCTGCGTTTGACGGATTGTTTTGAAAACTAAAATGACAACACGGAATTCCCAAGATGCCTTTCGCGATCGATAACGAACGTTTTAAAGTGTTGCAGACTTGGAGTTGTCCCAGGGTAGCGTCTGGCTGAATAACACAAATGGTATCCCATGGAGACCACAAAACAACAACAACAAGAGATCGAAGATCACACGCCTCCGTAAAATATTTAGAGTTTATCGTCTTCGTTGATTGTAGTTCAATAAATTATCTTATTCAAGTTCGCTCCTCTAGCTAATCGTATCGAAGCAGAAACGTATAGTCGACTGACACAAGCAGCTTTTCAAGACATCAATTGGAGGGATATACAGAGAATAGCTGCTGACAGAGCTTGCTGGGCCAACCTGACTGCCTCATGTGTCGGACGACACGGGAGCCCCAAAGTCTAAGTAAGTAAGGCACCTCCCCGAGTAACTTTCAACTACATGTGACGACTCACTCACGACTAACTCCCAGCCATGGTTTGAAGAAGGTCGGAAGGCCGTTGTATGACAGGGACTTCCATGCTTATTCACAGATATTGGCTTGCGATCATTCCGAAGAAACCGAAATACTTTTGGGGGAAGTCACACATAACCTTACTCACGTCTAACTCCCAACTGTGGTCTGAAGAAGGTCGGAAGGCCATGGTCAACATTGTGTGACAGGGATTTCCAAGCTTGATCACAGATATTGGTTGAAGATCAGTCCGAAGAAACCAAAATATTTTTTCCGGGAAGCCAGTTCAAATCGATTCTCGCCCGGATGTAATCCATAAAGACAAGCTCGTGTCACTTCAACCGGTAGCCACGGCTTACTAACCTTCTGCCGGTGAGGCTTAAGGATCTGATCTTTGATCTCTCTTGGCCGTGGTTCGATGTCGACAAGCCACTTCGTTACACACCGACTTCCTTTACGTTCTAGATCCTGACGAAGACGAATGGAGGATTGATGAGTTTTGGACAGGGCCTTCCACAACAGGCTACACACACGTCTAGCTCGGTTTGGTCCTCTTGATGTTGACTGATTAATGATTGGAAGCAGAAATAGAGCGAGACGTGGCGACTCGGAAAGGTTGATGGGATCATATCACGACCTTGTACATCGGACAGGCAGATTCCTGGTGCGCAGCTAATTGGGCGAGGCTGCATTAGGGTGGAGGTGACAGGGCAAATACGGGATCCCCTACAGGAAATACATTATAGGGAGGGAATTTCATGGTTGGATTGCCAACACAGAGTAATGGAGCGGATAAAGGTCATTATACAGACAGTAGTGAAGGGAACTCTTTTTTTTTTAAATCAAAGTCAGGCAAGCTTGTGGGGTTCGTATGCAGCGCGTCTTGGTTAGAATATCAGTTCAACGTCAGCCTTACCATTTTCGCAACTGGCAAGTTTAGTGGTAAGTGACCAAGGGACCGTGAGTTCGAATCCTGGATGGTGTCGCTTACCCGATATGCACGCTACTGGAAAGCATTGCAGCCCAAGGAAGGGACATTAAGCCGTTTTCTATTGTCCACTGAGCTCGGTGAAAAGATCTAGGTGAATTCCTTTAGTAAAACGAACCAACCTGTTTACATAGTGACTGTATTCTCTGTCACAACCAGTGGAAGTGAAGCTCTAGCTTAGCTAGATCGAGATCACTTTTTCACTTCGGACGTGCGTCAACGCACTTGAGGTGCTTATCACCCAAATTGTTTGAGGAAGCCTCAACCCACTCTTATCATAAAAGGTGATCGTTTGTGTGGGTGTCTGACTTTGTAATTGTATCATTGGGTTAAGGCCTTTCAATGGCGCAAGTGTGTGGGTTAGTTGAGGAAGTGTAATAAAACTACAGAAAGCTCGCCAACGCTTTAAGGTTGAATCCTGACTCACAAAAATCATGGCCGCGGGCCTCGTTTAACATCCATTGGCATAATACCGGTCGGTTTACTGCAATTTCTCAAGCAATGCTAATTTGGCAAATGATCAACGCATCATTTTCTCCAGTTACATGTTGCTGTTACAGCTTACCTTTGCCACTTCTTCTGTGTAAATTATTTTGTCTCTCTGGTCCTGCTAAAAACATAATATCGTAATTGGAACACACCGCGGAATTGCACGGAGAACGGGCGCGTGGTTGGAAGGGGGTGCACTATACCGGCCGAACGAAACACGGCACAATTAACTGCCGCTATGTACCTTTATACATCCTCTGTTGTTCCTTTCTTTCCTGTTAGTAGTTGCACAAAACAAAAATCTGCATGAGCATACAAAAAGTCATGAGAAAGTGGGCGTATACTGACAAGAATTTTCATTTAATTTTGGTCCGTCACAACCGCTATGACGTAAAACTTTACTGCTGGCCTTAGCATTAAAAATGGCGGCGTACGTTCAATTTGACCCATTCAGCCGTAGATCCGGGCGATAATGCAACGGTTCCTCACACTTTTACACGAGTTGTAGGTCACCAAAAGAAATTCAAGATTGCTGTTGAATCATGCTCGTCTTGTGCCGTGAGCACATGTGATTATTATCTACAAATCTGGCGATGAACGTGACAGTGTGTTTGTCCCACGACGAGCTCGCCTGCCCCGAAAATGACCTGAAAACTTTTGGCCTTCTTGTCTTCGAATGCATTGTTATCGATGCTTTGTAAATGATGTATTGGACACCTAGATGTCTGAAGTGTGCATACCTCAGAAATAACTATTGTTGCATGTGTAGATCTCTTTAAGTTCCACTATTTTTAATCGACCGGTATAAGGCTTATGACCGGTATTATGCCAATGCATGTTAAATCTATTGTATTATTTTCTGATAACGTAACACTACTGTTGTGTGATTTCTGTCGTCTCCCCTTTGAAATCGTTTTGTCATTAGCTTATACGAACCTTTGGCTCATTTTCCGCCAACGCACCCTCTCCCAAGACCCTTAAAACTTTGGAAAGTGCGTCAGCGTCTCCAGATGCCTATCATTTCTATATTACTCCTTAATTGAATGACAAAATCTTAATAGGTTATCACTAGTGGGGGCGTCGGTAACGTCGGGACTTTTTATTGATGGCTTCGTCGATGGGCCGTTCTGAGAATACAGTTAGAGATTTGTAAGGTTTCTGGAAGTGCCTATTTAAGTTATAAACCATTTCGTACGTTTTGTATGATGAAGCAGAGGGGGCTTTCTGAGAACTTTTTGATGGGTGTCGCAACTGATTCCACCACACGAGGAAAGCGTTTTCACAGACAGACACACACACACACACACACACACACACACACACACACACACACACACACACACACACACACACGCACGGTATCACACACACACACACACACACACACACACGTACATTCTCTATAGCACACACAGTCACACATACATAGTTTACACAAGCATGCACGCAGACTCGCAAGAAGTCACACACACAGTCGCACACACTACACATACAGACAATGCCACCCACAGACGCGCTCGCACGCACACACACACACGTACATGTGCACACGCACACACACGTACATGTGCACACATTTACGCACATACATGCACGTACATATACTATATGATTCACACACACTCAAGTACACACACTAAAGTACACACACACACAAACACACACACACATACACACGCATCCTAATACACATATGTACCCTTCATGGTTCGTAGAATGTATTAGCGATGTGTATCGATCTAAAACATTTTATCTTCTTCTCACGAGGTTTGGTTTGCTATATGCCTGCACACATATCCAAATGCCCTTGACATTGTGTCCATTTTCACACATTTGTATCCACACCGTAGGCGCCTCTGTAGGTTTTAAGTGTTAGGGGGCTCGCCCTGAATACCAGGAAGGTCAGTAGTTCGTCGCGCCTGCCTGTTCACTTAATTTGGCATGTATGTACGTTCTTTCGTAAAGCTTTAAGGCTGGTGGAGGAAAGCTTCGAAGATCTGTTCATGCTAGATATTGTATCGATGCAAGCATTTCAATTTCAGGCGGTCCTAATGAATGTTATAATTGCTTAGTACTTTTAGAATTGGTTAAGAAACAAATGAAGACTGCACAGTTAAAAGTTTCTGTGTCTTCGTAGAAACTTGAGTTTCTCGTATGTCTTGATTAATCATAGTTGATTAATTATGTAAATACAGTTTTGATTAACATCACATGTGTCCGTTGATCAATTAATTTCTCTACCAATATAGTACTATGAATATGACTAGTGAAAACACTGACAAAATGTGACTTTTCCATTGACCTCATGACCTGGACGTCCTGCCTTGTACACGTTGTCATGTTAAAGCCCAAACGTTAAAGCGATATGCCTAGTAGCGGTACCCGTTTATAGAGCAGTATTTCTCTCCTGACAAAATGATAGACAAAAAAGAATACCTCCCGCGAAATAGTTGACTTTTCCATTGACCTCATGACCTTGACGTTCTGCCTTGTACACGTTGTCATGCTAAAGCCCAAACGTTCCTTTAAGCGATATGCCTAGTTGTACCCGTTTATAGAGCAGTCTTAGAACCACATATGGATGGCGCAATGTTAGATAACAGGAAGATATATTATACTGGCCATAGGTGGTCCTAGCTAGGACAGGGCCAGCCCACATATGGTTCTGATAAGAGTTCAATAAAGAGACAGACCACAGTCTGTCCACAGGCAGTTCTGACCAGGCAACCACAGAGTGAACGTCTCATCTTATTCTTCTCTAACACTGGTGGCAGCTTCTGGGTTGCCGCTTTCGAGTGGCCGGACCCCGTCCTAACGCCATCCGCGGCCCGCTACCATGCCGCCCGACTCGCCCGGGGACCGAGACCACCAGCCGCCCGAGCGAACGCCGCCCGTGCTATGATGCCCGACCCGCCACTGTGCCACGTCGCCGACCGACTTCGCCCCGACGTGCCACCACGCCGTCCGTTTAGCCAGCCTGCCTGCTACCGCCGTAGACTCAGCTCGTCCAATGTGTCTCCATGCCGTTCTCTTACCCAGCCTGCCGCCAGACCTCATCTTCCATCGTGCCGCCTCCGCTCGTTGTCGCTGAAGCCCGACAAGACGCCATCCCGAAGCCGTCCGCAGCCGGCCACGTGTCAGTGCTGTCCTGCAGACCACGCCGCCGTCTGCCCGACCCGGCCCGCCGTGCCTGCCCGACCCGGCCCCGTAGCTTCGCACCAAGGACTCGTCGCTGCCCATCTCGACCACAACTGGCCCGTGACACAGCAATGAACTTCCAAGTATGACCGCCGGCGTGAACTGAACTCAGCTGTGACTCGAACGATCTAGAACTGTATAAAGTATTTCTACTTGCCCCTGGAATGCCACTGAACTGCGTACAAAGACCCACGAACTCTTCTTTTGGTTTTATTCTAGGCTAGCAAGGTACGGTCGCACAAATGTATTGTATATGTTCTAAGTTATCTAGTAGCGTTCTCTATGCCTTGACCGTACGCCTACGGGTAACGTCATGCGCCTTCTGAACTTATGTTGTGCTGTATTTTGTGTGTTGACTGTGTGATGCTTGCCTATGGAGAGCCAATGCCTGCGGGATGTCTCTCCTAGGAAGATCCTTGTGTTTGTTGTATGATGCTTGCCTTAGTAAATAGTTAAGCCTACGGGACGACTATTCTCATGTCTGTATGCCCGGCCACGTGCGCACTGTAGCTGTGTGACTGCCCGGAAGACTGAGTACTGCTAGGGAGTATTTTTGTTTCTTGGCCGCTGTGCCAGTATGAAGCCAATTGTTTTTGCTTGTTTGTTGTTTCTATGTTTGTGCGATTGAAGTACTGGCGCCTGTAACAGCCAAGGCCCATTATGAGTCCATTATCACAGCAGCAGTCCGTCTGTAAAGCATCATTGCCAGGAAGAAGCTAATTACTTGTCACACCCGTACCAGATTATGATCTATATGCTACCTCATTTGTTTACATTTGACGTCTATATTTTAAACTTGTAATAATTGTATTGTAACGTAACGTTTTACGCATGACTTTAAAGGTGTCGAGGGCGACACCTGTTGTAAGGGGGGAAGAGTCTTAGAACCACATATGGATGGCGCAATGTTAGATAACAGGAAGATATATTATACTGGCCATAGGTGGTCCTAGCTAGGACAGGGCCAGCCCACATATGGTTCTGATAAGAGTTCAATAAAGAGACAGACCACAGTCTGTCCACAGGCAGTTCTGACCAGGCAACCACAGAGTGAACGTCTCATCTTATTCTTCTCTAACAGCAGTATATCTCTCCTGTTAAACACTGACAAAAAAGAATACCTCCCGGGAACGTAGACTTTTCCATTGACCTCATGACATGGCGTTCCGTCTTGTACACGTTGTGCTAAAGAATCAAAAGTCGAAACGTTCCTTTGTTGTTTCGCCGTACCCGTTTATAGAGCAGTAAAACACCTTTGTTAAACACTGACAAAAAATCAACACTTCCCCGCGAACAAGTAGACTCTTCCATTGACCTCATAACCTGGACGTTCCGTCTTGTACATGTTGTGCTAAAGAATCAAAAGTCCAAACGTTCACGGTACCCGTTTATAGAGCAGTATTTCTCTTCCATTTAGGGATTGTACGATCCCATTAGCGCGTGGTAGAACACGCCCAGACTACCGAGCAAAAAATAGCTGACGATCGACCGGGTCATTAATCAATCCATCGACTAATCAATAAACCAGCGACACGACAAGGGCGTCGATCAACCAGCCAATCTACCCATCTGTTTGTAGACAGCCGGGGCCGAAAACATTACCCTGTTCCTCTGGTTTCTATAAGGAGGCTCAATGTGTTAGCAACGAAATCCATAGTGGATAATATAACAAAGGTGAGGGCCCCTAATAACTTATAAACAGTTTTTGTCTTAAAACGTGTGCAGACTGCGTCGTTCGTTTTGCATAACACGTTTCGTTTACTTCCTAGGGGCCTTTAACTTTGACACAGTAACTACAATGCATTTCGCTGCGCACGCGTATCTAAAACCGTGAACCTCATTGTTGCAACACTAAGCGTGGCCTCTCTCCAGACTCCTCGTTCCTTTGTTACGGTTTCTTCTCCAGAAAGACACTGGTCTTTCTTTAAAGCCTCTGTCACGCATTCAGGACGTCCCCACGACTTTGCTCCGACCACTCCCCAACCAGGTTCGATCGGCGTTGGGTTTCGAGTAGCCTCGAATCCATCCTATTCTCCAATGCGCTCCTCCGATTTCATATGTGCAGACCATTACTTCAACTACAGACGACTGTTTAAGACAACCTCGTCGAATGATTCTCAACCACAAAAAAGCTTGCTCGCGACAATCTCCCAACCATTGTCCGGAGGGGGTCGGGAGGACAGAGTTCGCTTCATTACCTAAACATCAACAGATGGTAATATGATCACCATCATCTTTAGTAAAAAAACACTTGACTAAGTATCTTTAGTAAAAAAAGGTTATTACACATTATTTGCGTACACAATATAAAAATGTCCCCAACAAGCTTTCGGGCAGCTCTCTGACTATTACCATTCTGTATTTGAAATCTTGTTGGTACTCTTTACGGAGACAGCGGTAAAACGTTTTACTATGTCCAATAACGTCACAAGTGATCCTTCATACGAAGATAACTGAGAATACTTTTGTTCTAATTAGCTGGCCTAATTACGAAGGACAGATTATAAGTATCAATTTTATGCACATGATCAACAATGAGGAGGTAACTCTTTTCGACACGTCAGTGAACCACAGCGTATGCGTCCTATCCAAGGGATTTAAACACTTCCCAGTAGAGTATAAGTTAGATGAATAACAGATTCGATGTGGTCCAAAAGCAGGATCGCTAACGACCGTACCAAACTCTGAGCAAGCCTTAGAAACTGACATTGGCAAAAGCGTCACAGCTCAAGTGTCGTACCGATTTTCGTGCCTTACAATCAATAGGTATTTCGGGACGGATAAACAGACGGTCCCGGGACAGCGGGACTTCATCATAAAGTCATGAAAAGCCGGTGGAACAATCGTTTGGCTGCGATCGTTCGCCCTGTCCTTAACCCTGGGTACGAGTACCAGACCTCGTCACCAGGGGTCCGCCTTTGGGGACAAAATCAGCCTTTGAGAAGGTCTGATACTTCGGCCAGAAGGTTTCCAAGGTTTGCCACCGCTACTGGGAGATTTGTAGGGCGGGGAAAATTGAATGGATTGGATAGAACACATTTTCTGTCGGCCCTCTTCAATCTTCTTTTTTTTACCTCTATCCTGCATGCAAGTCTTTGTGTCGTAGTCTTAACCTCAGAGTAGTGATACAGAATTCAGGACAGATAACACAGACAGTTCTGACTATAATAAGATACATTTAGACAAGGTCTCATAAATACTAAGCCACGTTCCGATCTTTGAAATACAGCTCTCCCGGGAAGTCACAAGCGTCTAGTTAATAACGATATGCAAAGAAGAAAAAAAGGTATTTCCACAGTTCTGGACAAATATCACCTTTGACCCCAGTCTCTGCAATATCCTTCCGCGCTGTGAATATTTGGACGCACGACTCAGATATGTCCTTGCGCCATATAAATACACGTAAACTGAGCACATTTGGAAACTGGGAAAGCTAAGACTAAACCTTTTCCTTCCAACCTAAACAAAGGCTCCCAAATAGACAAAAAAATGCGGGAGAGAAATAGTTTCAATGATACTTATTTTGGTATTCCCATTTTTGGGTTCACTTGCTGCCCGTTTCAAATGTGTCTTTATTAGCTCTTTGCGTTTCAATTACCATTCTGACTACCTTCTTGACGCATCTTTCTTCTGGAGCAAATCTTAAGGTACATGTACTGAAGGTTATAGTGTACTTCTCACTATGGTCAGATCCAACAAGTCCATACACCCTTTCTTAGCCACGTGATCGCCTCGTTCCCAATGCATCTGCTCTCTTCCCCAGGGTAGTGCAGGTTTTCCGAGTCATAAAGGAAAAAAATGAATTTCAAGACGATGCGCCATCGTCGAAAGTCATTAATGTACACAGAGCTAAGCAATCACGTACAGTGGCGTCTTTGGGCTCCATATCTCCAACATTTTATTAGAGTTGTCCTTGGTTCACTTCAAAATAGAGCTAGGGGGTGTTCTGTCCTGTAGAATCTCATAACTTCACTCGTCATAGGGGCTTGGCACTTCGGCAATCCCTGGGGACCCATAGCCCAACATTGGCTTTGATATTTGAAGTCTAATAATAAATCTTACTTCGTAACGATACTTTATAGCAGTGCTAGTAGAAATTGACAGATGAGCTCTTAGGCAACATAATTGCTTTTTAGATATGACGTTTTAATTTTGGAACAGACTATGGCTCGTTGTCTTACGCCTTTTTTATTAATGAAATGTCATTTGGAGACATTTGTATGTTCCAAAACTTTTGAAATCGCAGAAACGGAGTAGGCGTTTAACAATCATCTAGGCTTTGCAACAAGACTTTCTCTATTCTAAGCGCCATGTATATATACACGGGATTTCAAAGCATCATATACACATGTAACAACTGACAGTAATTGATGTTTCTTATCATAAGATATTGAGTTAAACATAACTTTAGCGTTGCTGCGTAAGACGTCCGTCTTGATTTGAACATTTAGGTACATTGTATAAACCCCGTACTGTAAATAACCATTTAGTGATTATTAGCAAATAGCTCACCTCCAAAAAGAGGATGAACTGAACTGAACTGACTGAAAAGGGGATATTTTCCAAGTCGGACTGACAGTGAGTGGTATTTGGCGTGTCGAAGAATTATGGTTCTATAGGTGTTAAAAACACCCATTCATACATAATATCAGTCCATCCGGAGCCCTGGGAGAACGCAACTGTCTCTGTGAACTGCAGATAAAACGGGTACAAGATTCATCTTCATCAGATACAGACGTAAAGTATAATAATAACGTCTCTCTTAAAAGCGGTTGCATAACTCATCGCTTAATCAACCCTAGTATTAATTCAACAGGCTGGCGTAGAGTAGAGATGTTGTAGTGCGGTACGGTGATGCCTATATATTCACACTGACGTTCGGCAGATAGCCCACAAGGGAAATGAAATATATGTATCTTCGTGACTGGAGTTAGACGAAATTTTAACCAGAATATCCACCAATATGCTTGGCTAATGCTGACTTATTGCCTCTGTGTACGATATGTTTGTATTTGATGATTTTGTGTTTGTAATTATCATACTACACTGTCGGAGTGGCAGGGAGTGAGTGGTAAGAATGTGTCACCGGTGTATATCGCAAAGGTCAATTTGCTGGAGTGATAGTATGTGGAATTCAAAGTTGATAGATTCAGTCGTTTATCAGACACGACAGACATTGCAGGTCATTGGGTCAGCGGAAGAAGCTACTTTGCCACGGGGATATACTGTTTGTGTCTGCCTGTTTGGTTGTATTTTCGCAGTTATAAAGTTTTCATATGATAGTCACGTTTACTGTAGAGTGACATGATGTAATGTGATCGTTGGACACATGTAATGTTAATCAAAATATCATGTGCATAATGGAACAAGATGTTTTATACGGTGTGAAAGCTTCGTACTCTTGTCTAAATCTATAAATGGTACAGGCACTGGCTCACCGAAGGAGACTTCTTATGTTGCATCCAACGATCTGTTAGATCTGGCATTTGCACATCTAACTACAATTGTTGTTGAAAGCTCTCTTATATTAATGTCAATAGTGAAAATAAGAGCAGTTTCTCCTCTTTCGGTCTTCTACTGCGTCGTGTGTAATATGTGAGGCCGACATTTTGACTCGCTGTTAAAAATGGGAGCAATATTAGTCGAGCGTTTCTTACGCAAGGTCTAATTTACTGAGACGGCTGAATGATTCATCAAGACGTTTTGGCTGTCTTTTCTCCACAAGCCGCAAGTACACATCGCCTCAAGGGACGTCAGTCATTCTTAAAGTAATTACGGCCTTATTACATTCATTTCCGTACCCTATCCGTTCCTTGGCTGTGTACCAAGAAAGTTCCAGACAAATCTGAATTCTGCTTTCAGGCCGGACTTAAATCTCTCTTTCCCTCTCCTTCTCTGTCTCATTCTCTCTCTGTCTCATTCTCTCTCTCTCTCTCTATCTCTCTCTTTCTCCTTTTCTGTCTTTCTCTGTTCTATTTCCTATCTTTTGCGTTTCTCTTTTTTTCAGTTCTCCTTTTCTCTCTCTATCCCTCGCTGTCTTATTCCTCTTCCACTCTTTTCTCTCTCTGTTCTGTCTCTGTATCTTTTCTATGATTGTATTTTCCTTCTTTCCCCCCCCCCTCTCTCTCTCTGTTCTGTCTCTGTATCTTTTCTAATTGTATTTTCCTTCTTTCCCCCCCCCCTCTCTCTCTCTGTCTCTCTCTCTCTCTCCTTCTCTCCTTAAAGTTCCGTCTGTATTGACGTTGACAGTGGCGCTTTAGTTGCTCACGACATTGTTGGCAGAAATTGTTGGCTCAAAAAGTTATTCCGAAAAAAATGCTCAGCTGTAATCGGATAGATACCTTGTTGTGTAACTAAAAAGTCATCCCTCTCACGTTTCCAGCTTAACTACTTACAGTGTCCTCCTGGCTTAGCGGTACTTTAGCGTGACGTACGTCTCTAAATCCTCTCTTAAGGTACTGGGTTCATTACACGAGTCTTCTAGATATGGTTATCAGGACGTTATTAAGGTGTTGTGTAAAGCCAAGCCCTTATTACGCTTAAGATTCGCCCTAGGTCTAAAGGGCAGAAAGCGTATTACAGTGATTAGGAAGTTTTGCCAATTTCTAACGGCTGGCTTGATGCAGTCAGAAGTTAATGGACTATAACATAGTTGTTTTACACTGCGCTCTAGGTTGTTACACAGCCCCGTCTTCCTTGTTATAGTTGTTATAGTGCGTAAACTGTAGTTCGCTTGGGTACAGTTTTGGGGAATAAAACGGAAGATTTAACAAGTAGGATAGAATGGGAACTAGCCCACGGGTACTGTATCTTGTCAGGGTTAGTAAGGGATGAGTAAAACATACAGGAAACTTCGCTAAAGATAACGAAAGTGAGAGAACGATCGCGCCCGCGTGGCCTGTCAATGGAAAGTTTCGTAGTTCAACAAACTCAAGTTGCAACGGAACGACACCCATTGGTCGTTGGGTCGTAAATGACGCGTGCATGGCTCTTAAATGATGCGTATATAGCTCTTAAATGACGCGTATATGGCTCGTAAATGACGTTGATAAGAGACGAAATCACGCTAGGGATCCTACCCCACAGCTGCGGTTACAAAGGTAGTGCACTCTTTATACAAACACACAAGCATAGCAGATTTCAGGTTGAATAACTAGAATGACACCGAGGCGCGATATCCCCGTGACCCGTTGGGTAAACTTTCTAAGGTTTAAAAGAGGTCTTTCTTGCATGATGCGTTTTGAATCGTGATGGCGTTCAGGCTTTGAATGGCAGCCCTATCTCTGATACCTGGGCGACTATAGATCGAATTATTTCGGCGTCTCTGCGTGCTCATCTTCCTTGATAAAGGCTGACAAAGCGCCAGGGGTTCCGGGCACATCTTAAGGCCGAAGAGGTCGTTTCAAGGCGTTGAATATTTATAACGGATAAAGATGCTATCGCCAAGCTTTTCTAGCAGAGAAAGACTTTCTGTTCACGTAGCCTTGAGGATGTCTTCTTAGTGGAGCAAAAGTGAAAGTCACGTCAGTCTTGAAGATTTGCTTCGCGGGAAGAAAAAGGTCAAGGGTAACCTTACAATGGTAAACTATAACTTAAAGAACGACTTCTTTATAGCGTCTTCATTTTCTTGTGTTTCTCTATAGAACCGTATTCACACAGCCTTTAGTAGGCTGATGACGTTTGTTATACAGTTATACCCGCCGTACTTGCAGTTAACGTGAGATTTTATCGACGCAGTATGTTGGATTTACCCACATTACTGCGTCTTTATTGCTCTGTCCATAACGTTACCCAGACCACTACGTCTCCTGCGTAACGTTTCTTGTTCGAGTCGGAGAAAATGTGTACATACATCATCCTTTATCCTCCAGGGTTAACCAAATGTGTGTCGTACACGTACTGGGGTAGTACATGTCAGATCGCACGGTGTTAAGCTAAGAGCTAAACCCGCCGCACGTGCAGTGTGTCCGTACGTTTTTGGGGGGAGGCAACGTCCGCCACGTATTTCTGAAAACGTTCAGACTGTACAGGGCAGGCGTGTCGCCCATACTGGCACGTACGGGGGGCGAATCGCAGCCCGATGGCACACAAAGTTTTACCTGCACCTAAAGTTCTACGGCGTGTCTGCGTACTCCAAAATTCGTCGGATTCCGAGTTCGTACGGAGGTGGTACTTACCACTTACGGATCCCAAACGATTGGCCACGGTTTGACATGTAGACAGCACGTATTTGAACGTACGGCGGGTTGTGCCCTTAGATTTAGTGCATGCTCCTGCTTTCACTCCGATGGTATGTAACATCAATTTCTCAGCGAGCTTTTGCAGAATTCCGTTAATATCTCTTAAGTACGAGCTTGACCTTGGAGCTGACCTGTGAGGAGGCCTCAATTAGTGAGGAGGCTGACGGTAGAATCCGGTCTTCTGGGACCGTGTAGAGAATAATCTCATGCCAGCTTGTCTCTTGGGATTTTCTAAGAGCTTCTAGAACCTTGTTCTTATGTAAGAAGCTTTGTCGGGAATGCTATCTTGATGGCCTGCTATCCTTCGCTAAGTCCAGTTGAAATGAACAACGGACACATGTATTGTCAATCAAAACCTGATTTGCACAATCAATGATTTACTATTTAACAAGGCATACGAGAAACTAATCAATCCAGGAAGGTATGATATCAAGTCCGTATAAGGTCCGTATTGAAAGTTTTTTATACGCAGTCGTGCGAACCATACGCACCTCATACGCATCTCAATCGTTTTGTGCCAGTTTTAGGTACGTAGACACACACACACGGTACGGCCCAGTAGGCGTACCGAAACCTGGCACAATACGATTGAGATGCGTATGAGGTGCGTATTGTGCGTACGCTTGCGTATGGAAATATATCAATACGGACTACTTGATATACACTCTCGTGTGATTGCACCCTTCCAGCTCTTGTTGTTTTTCCCCGGGCTTTGACCCTTTTTGCCGACAACAAATCCTATGAGCCGAAGCATATTTACCAGCTTGGCAACCATCTTGGGGGATGAACTCCAGCACTTTATAGTCCCCACGTAGCGACGTTTCCTAACCAATAGCAAGATTCTCAAGAAGGAATATACTTCTGCTGAGCGCGTAATGGTGTCATCTGTTCCTCCCCCTAAACCTGACGACCCCAGCATCAGGTGCCGAGTAATACTGGGAATAAGAAAGCCGTAAAGCCAGGCCTTACTCTACCACCTTTATCACCCTGCTGGCGGCAATTCACCTACATTTTCCCCTACAATAGCCTCTCTGATTGGTATGGCAAATGGTAGCCTACGCCTAGGGGGAGAGAGTATTTTGATAACCATTATTCCATCAGACTTACGGTCCGCCCGTCGCCATTTAGACCCTCCGTCAATCCACAACCTGCCCATTGAATCTGACATGTTGGATGTCCCCCCTGAGCAAAGTAAGGAAATTGGCATTAACACTTTCCTGGCACCTCGCCACCGTGCACATTCGTATTCCTCCGCCGCTGTGGTGAATATTAATTATCGCGCAAAGACGAGAGGTGAAACTCTACAACAAGAGTCAAGCTTGCTTTATATGCGTACACATTAACCACTGTTCTTGGCAACCCCCGAGTGGCGAAGGCGAAATGTTGCCGTTACAGGCTTTGGATGGATGGCATCTTTCCCGGTGTAATTTTTAGGTGGCAATTCTCCAAGTTAGATAGGAACTAATTCCACTTCCTTGGCAATATTTTATTTTCATTTTTTAGATTATATTTATTTCAACTTCCTCATAATACATGCATGTAAAACCGAGTTGGACAAAAGTAACAGGCATCAGCCCTTTACCATATTGCTTTGTAGATTTTCAATAAGAGGTTTCTCTGCACGAAACCCAATCCTTCAGTGTAGGCATGCCTTAAAGTAAGCGTAAAGGCTACGTTTTTCATAAAAGTATGCTTTACGAATTGTTTTCGAGTGCTTAAAGATTAAATATTGTGTACCGTATGCGTGTTAAGTTAAGCCAAGATTTAACCAATTTTCCCCTGTGTATTGCTTTCATTTGTCTTTCGTTGCCATGTAACGTTAAAATGTTGATACCATGATTTGTACATATACAGCACGTTGTGGTTAAAATGCGCCACGCTCAGTCCACATAACTTAAACACGCTTGTCACGTTGGCAATGATAACATATCTGTTTATCTACCGAACTTTATTACAAAGTCATAATCCCGATAATGCTTTGAGTCTCCTGATTACTTAACAAAGCAATAATGACTGCCGTTTGTAGATGAGTTGATGAGGGGCGAAGATTGGCATGACGGGAGCCAAATGGGTGTTTCCGATGTCACAGCACGATTCTGAAGAGTTGTTCAAAGGTTAAGGTCATCCCTATGGCAAAGTCAAATACAGTAGAAGCCAGTTAATTGCACACCGGATTAACGCACACTTCTGTTAACTGCACGGAATCCCCAAATCCCAAAACAGTGCGGTTCAGCTAGATAACCTCGCATTATTGTACCAGCCGGATAATTGCAAGAAATTCACTGGCAAATAGGCCGTGGAATTAAGCGGCTTCTACTGTAGAAATGTAACATTTGCAATCCAATACTGTTTACCTTCATGTGGTCTAGCGTTACAAAATACTGCTCTGTTTATTTTTGCTCAAACACATTATGCATATGGTGACCAGTTCTGTCCTGCCACTTACTACATATTGTAGTCGAATACCACAGGTATTGCGTAACAATGGCGACAGCCACCTGGTCAAAGTCATTGACCTTATTTGCTTGTAACTTAACAAGGGAAAGAAACGGAGCAAAAAATGTATTCCCTTCCGTGATGGTAAACATATTAGATTCCCTATAGCATGTCATGTGACTGTTGTTTGAATACACTCTGACTGTCAGTAGAGTGGTAGGATGTGAGTGGGAAGATGGTGTCTCTGCTGAGTTTAGACTTGAGAGAGTGACAGGAAGTAGAGTTCAGAGGTGGTAGAATTATCAATGAAAGCTTGTCCCATGGGGTATGTGGTTTCTGTTGAAATTCAACGTTGGGAGCAAATCCCACAAATACAACCGGAACGTTCATAGAGTCCATTCCAAGACACCATGCGGATGTTTGTTGCCAATGTTTAGAATTGATTTTAAAGTTTTGTAATTATATGTCTAGGACATTTGATACTTCAGAAATATTTTTAACACTGTTTCAACTTCATAAATATTTCCCTGGTCCTGTCAAACTTTGGAAATATTCATGGTGTGGAATTGGATACTTCTAATGGTTTCTAAATAATGATAACAGCATTCTACCATTATTTACCATTTTCTACCACTTTTTGTAAATGGTTCGGTGGGCTGGGTTGAAGATAGCAATTCACACATCCTTGCAAAGTATGGTTGGGAACCGTTGGGTGCCATGCAACAATGGCCCACCACAAAGGATCCACCAGTACCCAGCAGTGAAATCTAAAAATATACAGATGCAACAATAGGGCTTACTTTTATGGGGGCAATAAACTAATTTTACCATTTGGCCAGGTTTACCATTTTTTGTAAATATTTGTAAATGTGAAATAATCACAGAGAGGTTTCACAATTATTCTAAATAAAGATATTTTTGTACAGTTACTTTCAAAATGTTTCTAAAATATTCAAAGAAATTCAAATAAATGAGTATTTTCTTAATTTTTTTTTGAAAATAATTTAATTATTGTGGCTATATTCTTTTATTCAAACTAATTCAGACTAATTATAAATATCGCCTAAAAACCCTCATGGTGTCTTGGAATGGACTCTATACGGAATACAAAATACCCGAGTGATTTTCCTGACTCGTAAATATACCGGGGTTAGATCCTCAGTGAAAGTCCTGGCGGATTTGTCCGGGGTGAAGTCGGCGGGTCAGACGCGGGGGCGATAACAGAATCGCCGGCCGGCTGGAATCATAACGGCCCGTTACAGGTCTTATCATACCGCCCAGACGATAGGACCATAAAGTCGGCTTAGTGAAAATTGGTAACAACGCCGCGTAGTGCTGTAGGGGATACTCGTCTCTCATACACCTGCCAATGTTGAAATCGGGACAATACATGCACAACCTAAACTTTAGGGTATTGTGGAAGAAGCTTGTGGAAAATTCATTTTTCTTACGCGTTTGGGCATTTTACTTAAAACAAACCCATCTCATCCTATACCTTTAACATTATCAAAAGACCATTTTTAGGTCTGTATTGTCCTATCACCATATGTGCTTTATTGCTAATTATGTATTTGTATACCTGCACTGACTATAAATGGTAATAGTGATCTTTTGACGCTAAAGAAAAGTGATGGATGTCACTCGAGATGTTCGTTATTAAATTTGATTTAATTAAGGGTTAATGACCCGCCCCGAGGTGTATATGGTATCATAATGCCTGGTCCTTTGCTTTACTATTCCTCCCTGTGGGGTCTGATCTTTCCTCCATACTCTGTGCTATTCTGATTGGTTACTTTCCCGTCTATTGCTCCTTCTGATTGGTTTAGGTGTTAAACAGAATCAACACTGGTGTTGATTTTTTAAATACCTGACTGGCCGGAATCTATATCTTACGGCGTCATAACAGTTATGGAATGGGCCTTCTGATTGGTCCGCGGCGCCTGGCTATATGATAATTGCCTTTTAAATGATAAAGGGAATAATTATTTCAAAAATTATCTCGTTCATTTTCAAACTGCATAGATTATAACTTACATACAATATGGAAAGATCTAGCATCACGATTATGTTTCATAAGGCCAGGAATGATTATTACTTCAGAATGATGAATAGTACAAATCTCTCTCTTATCACATAATACTATTCTCATAAAGCTGTAGATTATTTTACTAGACGAGTATTAGCGGCTAAATACCTTGCGGGCTCCTTCACAACAAATCTCTCACACAGTAGGAAGAATAATGTAGCATGAAATATAGAAGGTGTCGAAACATCTATTAACTGGAACACTGCCACTTTAATACGTATGGAATAAGTCTTATATTGAAACCCAGAGATTGTTGCTTAAGCTAAAACCAGCTGACTGTCTATAGTTCTGTTGGAATATCATATTTCATATTTCACATTATCATATTTCACACTTGTAGGCTTAATTTACCGTCTCAATGTTATTTTGCATACATTGAAGGCCAAGGATAGACTTGTGTAATGTATTTATTATTCCAGCAGGGAAAGCCTCAGATGTATATTGTGTGTGGGCAGGGGGCAGATATGCGCTCTAGACATCAAATGAAACCAATGATGAAAGCACTGAATTAGGCGCTAATCACAAATTTATACAACCACCCTCCCAGTAAATGAAACATTCCAATCTACAGGTCTTTTCTAGGGTACATCTACGATCATTTTTAAAACCGGGTAGCTTCGGGATCGAAGATTAATACAAAAGATCGCAAAACGCTTTCGGGAACGAAAAGATTCAAGTAAAAGACAACAAAACACACAGAACAAAAATAGTCATAAGCATAGTTCATATGTCCGTTCCTTGATCGATGAACACTTTTATTTTTGTTTCCACAAACATTGCGGCCGGGACCCGGCTTGGAAATGTGACCACCGGAAACATAACATTTTTTCCAAGGCCTAATCAATTACAGTAATGCTCACCTACAGGGCCTTCAGTACCAAGGACAGGGAAATCATCACGCCCCGCCTGCCCCCGTGTGTGGTGTCAGGGGCCTTTGCTCCATTTCACGGTGTATCAGCCATGGTTAAGAGTAATACCTGCAGTAATTGCCAAAGCTACGGCAAGTCCCCGACCTTGTTAAGTCTGCTTCCCCCTCGGATAGACGGAGATCTTCTGACTTAGAAAAGGAAGCCCAATTTGGTTAGAAAAGAAAGCCCGTTTGGTTAGAAAAGAAAGCCCGTTTGGTAAGAAAAGAAAGCCCGTTTGGTTAAAAGAGAAAGGCCAATTTAGTTAAAAAAGAAAGCCCGTTTATGTAGAAGAGAAAGCCAGTCTGGTTAGAATTCTAGAAAAAAAAACTAGTTTGGAAAACAAAAGGATAAGCTTCGAAAAAATTTCTTACACAAACAGCGTCTGATAATTAATTTTTCTATTAGGTTAAAGCAAGCAATGATACAAGTAAGCACGCAACCATAACGGTAGCAGACCTTCACATGTCATTATCATATTTACAATGTTGAAGCTTTCTATTTCTAGCTGCAATTTAGTACTGCAGAAAAAGTATAGATTTCCACTACTGTTGAATGTGGCAAGGGAAATGTGTTGGAACATCGCTGTGGAAAGTTGCCTCAGCAGTAACTTTAAGGAACAATTATGAACCATTGCATGGGAAGCAAAGGAATAACTAATTTTTAGACTACGAACAAATCAACAGAGATTGACAGAGTTAAAAACTACTCGTGTTTACAAAACTTATGTTGGCGCTACCACTTAACATCGATACAAATTCATACATAAACACAAATTAAAAACCAATTACAAAACCATATATATACACAAATATAACAATAGAAAACTTTAGCAAGCGCAGTTCCGACTGATAACGAAACAAGATAAAGTACGAGAGGAAATCAAGCTTTAATGATATTTTGATATAAAATGTTAACTAAGATGTAAACACATATTTTGTTTAGCTGACAAGACACATATGCTCGAAATGTTAAACCCAAAATAATGGGATGGTCGTGTTAATTGAAATCTTCTCCTGGACGCGTTAACGGATCTTAGCAATACGTCCTGTCAATAACGACCGACTGGGAAAAATTATGTTTATCGTTAATCGTTCCGGGGCGTTAAAAACGCAATCAGGGTAAATGCATTATTCTCAAGGTCGAAGGCATAATTTGTTGCACAAGTTCACGTGGGGTTTTGCACCGGTACTGTTGACTTAGCCTTTGTGCATAGGGAAGGGCTTCTTTTCCTGGTCGAATCGATTTTTGTTTCATCAAAAATGAAGAGGAAATGGAAAACGAATATCACATAAATGTCCAATAATGAGATTGTCGGATCCTGTGATCGATCTTTGACGAGGGAAAGTGTTAAACGACCGGCTTCATACACAAATTTTCACACAGACTTTAATCAGCTTTGGCGGGAGTCATTGTACAGGTTGATACAATAGAGTCTATAGACTCTAACGTTCGGCAACTATAGCCTTCTTCAAGAGTAAAATAACCTATTCCTTCAAATCTTTTGCTCTAAGAATGAATTACATTTTCACACGGCTGGATTTGTATCGCTGAAAATATTCGTAATTTTTGAAAAGATTTTTTGTACGCTTTCTTTTGTACACAAAGTAACGAGCCTTCCAACAAGCTTTCGAACAGCTAACTGATCTTTCACACGTTGAAATGACCCGAAGCCTTTGTTACGTGACTCCATCGTAGGTCTGACGTCACCAACGGGTCAAAGGTGCCAGGGAGTCTGTCTCTGTGTCCCGTCTCTGTTGAACTTTCATCCGAACTGTTGGATCTTCACAACTAGTACTAGGGGTCTTTTATGAAGCGCAGTCACACAGTCACAGTCAATTTCCTCAACAACGTTTGGGCTTCTTTTAGCTGCCTTCATCCGGGTATAATGTATTTTTTAAGCACAGGTTTTGACTCTCTGATGAATTTTCCCGTTTTCTGAAAGCCTCTTCCATGATCTGCGTTGTGAGCAGGTATAATGAACGCTTGTTGGATCTACAGTTTGTTTAATGTACAGTTTTAAATACGGCAACACACAAACTTGTCATTTTGGTGTCGGTATCTTTCTCAAGTGTCAGCAGCCGTTGGATGTTTGTTTGTTTCTTTCTTTCACATAACCGGTAAACCGACATTAGGCGTGACACACCAGCTGTTGACGCACCAGATGTGTACGGCTGTACGACTGTAAGGTTGTGTGAAGTTAACAAGGGTACATCATTGCCAATTCGAATGGGATTCGAACCCATATCCTTTTTATTTAAAGTCAACAACTCACAAAGCCACCAGTTCTAAAAGAAAAAAAAAATATTTACGGCTTGCTGTTCTGTCCTAGCCTTGAACCGGCTGCTCCAAAGACAAATAGATACCATCTTCAATATTTACCGAGGCAATCCATAGTGAACGTTCTTGTGATTATGTCCAAGGGTGCAATAACGCGAAGGTCGCCGTGTTATTGTCCATCCAAGGGCACCATCGCTTGTACTTAAGGAAAAGATCAAGATAAAGACACTTAGGGCCTGCTTCTAGAATTGGCTGCGATGTCTAAGGGGATGAAAAGAGCGGTGTTGCATAAAGAATGCTGTTTGAAGAAGACGAAATCACATCCGCACAGAGGAAGTAGCAATGTTGTCTTGTGGTTAGGATTGTTGACGCAGAAATTGCAGGTTTTATGTACGAATCGCTGGTAGGGCACAGTGCTATGCCTTTGGGAACTGTTTCTTCCCTTGACTCTGGTAAAAATGAGTACTCCAGAGTGCGATGAAAAGCCGGAAGTACCATGTTTGCGGAGAGGCACACCTCGAGTATCCTCCTTCAAAGACTTCTAGCGGGGCTGGATTTTATTTCATGGGGGAGTGGGGGGGGGGGGCGCTGGTTCGCGATCTTCAGTATTGACTAAGGTACTGTAATGCTGGGAGAGAGAGTTTGTCGTGGAAGCAAGTTTTCCTAGAAGGGTAGTTTGCCGTGGAAGTTCAATCCCGCTCTATATGAAGGTGACCACACCTCTAGCACTTTAAAGAACCCGCCACACTTATCGAAAAGAACAGGGAGTCCTTACAGGTGTGGGTTAATAGAACCTTATTGTCCCTCCGTTCTGGCATTTTGAAAGAAAAAGTGATACTCATCTGTTATGTCAATCTTCTCACAAATGTGGTAAATCGTAATAAATTAAAGTAAAATTCAAGTTGACATAAGATAGGCTACAGCCAGTGTGGTAGCGTAGAAAGAATGAAATCAAACACAAGAACAATTTATTCCATTTGTAGAACAGAAAGCAAACTAGATCTCGTTAGAGTATGTGGGCAACATTGCTAAACCTATGGGAACGCGCTGAAATGGATAAGAAAAAGACTAACAAGAGTAAAAAGAAACACACCAATCTCGATTGCCCTTTTCCAACCTTGTTTAGGAAGGTCAATTGGATTTGTCTCATCAATCCATACTTCATTAATCCCGCCTGGAACCTACCAGAATTAAGTAGCACAGATATCTGATACGGGATTAGGGATACCCTCGGATTGATGCCCGGGCGACTTGGCCCCCTAATCCGCCATGATTTCCTTAGGGTGAAGACATAAGTATACAATCTGGAGACAGCCATTGGAATGCTAATACAGCTCTTAAACGCGCTTACGGAGCCTTTGTTATTGGAAAGCCATACGCTCATCAGGCGGAAAATCATGCCGATAGAATATGTGAGTAGTGAGTTGAACGGTAAAGGTGGGATCTCACTGCACTTCGGGCACCGGTGCGGCACTGCGGGGTTCGAAAGATTACTCCACGAATTTCAGAGATAATAAACAAATTTTCTTACGTTTTGTGTATTTTGTTGTCTTTTTAGCCATACTTTCAAGTATTACGAAATGTCTTGATTATAAAGAAGATCAGCGAAAATAACACAACAGTGCCGCAGTAAACGAACCCCGCAGTGCCGCACCGGTGCCTCAAGTGCACCGAGATGCACTGGTTAGTAAGCGAAACGCTAACGGATGTTGGCTCAGAACTTGTGCACCGAGACGGCTGAGTGAACAAGGTCACGGACAAGTGCGTCACTATCATATCAGCGCAAATATAAATCGCATCTTCAATTGAAGCTCGCTCACTGTGAACAATACAATAACTCCGGATGGATATGAAGCTCTATGCTTAGGGACCTCTTATGAATTTTTACTTGCGGTACTTATGAATTCACTGGAAAGACGCCTACTGAACGTGATTTTCGCGCAAGCTGAAATGGTCCGGGTTGGTTGTATGATCAAGTTTAGGTATTATTATTATCGTACGTATTTCGTAAAAGTTGGCAAATTAAATGCAAACGAATACAAGCTCCCCATTTAAGGCGCTTTCCTGAAAAGCCAGAGTCTTTTCCTTTCTATTATTAAAATTCTAGATGAATGGTATGAATATAAATGAATGTTGCTTACGTCTTCTTTCGCGAAGACACTGCAAGATGTAGATGTAGATTAATGTAGCTTCAGTCTTTTGTCATCAATTAAGACACTGAAAGATGTAGATGTAAATGAATGTAGTTTATAGAAGTCGTATTCAGTCTCGGCGCCCCAGTCTCTAGGTAAGACACTGTCAGATGTAGATGTCAATGAATGTAGCTTAAAAAAGTCGTCTTCCATCTCTAGTTAAAACACTAGCAGATGTAAATGTAAATCAGTGTAACTCCTCCTCTGTCTCTTTTTAAGACACTAGAAGATGCAGATATTAATGGATACAGAACTTGAGACACCAGCATATGTAAATGCAAAGGGATGTAGCTTACAAATTCATCTTCCGTCTCTAGTTAAGATACTAGACGATGTTAATGTAAATGGATATAGATTAACTCCTCTTTTGTCTCTAATTAAGACGTAAATGGATCTAGCTTAAGTCCTCTTCGCTTTTAAGTTAACTAGAAGATGCAAATGTAGATGAATGCAGCAGAGCACAGTGGAATCTCCGATAATGCTGAAAGGCAAATCCCGGCCCGCCCGACGCACATCGAAGTGCTTTAACGGGTGTCCGATATTTGGACTGTACGCGTAATTACAACAGTATGGATGTAGGTACCCCCATGTGCTTACACTATTAGGTAAACAACGGTTTATGTAGGTCTGCTTCTGTGTAGCCTGATCTAATCGCGCTTCTTATTGGCCCGCCCTGCATTGCCGCAGGGAGGGGCCAGTTACAGCCCTGGACAGCGGAGTTCGCGTTACGCAGACTAGCTTCTCTCTGTAAAACCAGGGGTGTTAAAAGGCACCTCTTCCGTTGGATTTGATTATGCGACCAAAATTGGATTATTAATAATAGGAGGGAGTTACAATGAATAGATATTTCATCGTGACATCATGATGAACTTATGGAGAGTAATCGACTGCAGGTGTAGGGCGCATAGTAAATTAAATGTTTATAAATATATATATATCAGGCTTTTAGCCAGGTAGGTGTACAGGTGTACATTGTACACACTGTTAAAAAAATAACACAAATTGTACACCCTTACACTGGGGAGCAGATCCTCTGACAAGCATGGAATTCTGATTGACCAGGGATGCTGCAGGTCACATGTGGCCTGTCTGACAGTAAATTTGCTTCATTCCCCCCAAATTTGCACCTCAAAATGTGGGAAATGGTGTTTCAGAGAGTTATAAATTTCAGAATTTTCTGAGTGGGGATGTCCCCAGACGCCCTACGATACTCGCGCCTGCAGCGCTCGCCTAATGGCAAGAAATTTGGACACCCTATGAAAAAATCCTAGCTAAAAGCCTGATATATATATACATGGTGTGTAAGAGCGTTTGTATGTAATATATGTATGTGCGCGCGCGTGTTTATGTATGTGTGTGTGTGTGTGTGTGTGTGTGTGTGTGTGTGTGTGTGTGTGTGTGAGGTATTGTGGCAAATGCTACTAAGTCATCGAAGGTATTATTTTTGGTCTGTCTGTTTTTGCAGTTATTATTCCCTTCTGCCTGCCACGTTCTCCGTAGACTGACAGAAAGTGCTAATGGAGTCAAACGGACACATCCAATGTAATCAAAATATTTTACGGACGCATGTCATCTTGGAAATCTTGTTTTCATTGTGCCTGGCATTACGCCAAACGAGGAAAACATCACCATCAGCAATCTCTAATAGAAACACTCCCAAGCTAGCTCATTCACCAAGTCTCTGAGGTACAATGTTGGCAGCTATTTTCATTGATATACACTTGACAATGCCTCTAAGGTTGACATATCAAGAATTCTTGTGGGGAAACCCTTAACAAAGTGCATTCTACAATTGAAGAGTTTGAATTGCCTGTATCTAAACAATTGCGGCTGGTGCGTTTGACAAGTCAGATCGACTAAAAGCCCTTTTGAAAAGCGCGTGCAAAAAGCAATTACGAAACTTATGAGCTTGAAATATCGATAAGTCATTTGCAATACATGCTCGGGGGCTAATTTCAAGTACAGGTAATATAGATATGATA